>NC_090377.1:5000-7500 GCF_036365525.1 Heterodontus francisci
ACCCTAACCCTAACCCTAACCCTAACCCTAACCCTAACCCTAACCCTAACCCTAACCCTAACCCTAACCCTAACCCTAACCCTAACCCTAACCCTAACCCTAACCCTAACCCTAACCCTAACCCTAACCCTAACCCTAACCCTAACCCTAACCCTAACCTAACCCTAACCCTAACCCTAACCCTAACCCTAACCCTAAACCCTAACCCTAACCCTAACCCTAACCCTAACCCTAACCCTAACCCTAACCCTAACCCTAACCCTAACCCTAACCCTAACCCTAACCCTAACCCTAACCCTAACCCTAACCCTAACCCTAACCCTAACCCTAACCCTAACCCTAACCCTAACCCTAACCCTAACCCTAACCTAACCCTAACCCTAACCCTAACCCTAACCCTAACCCTAACCCTAACCCTAACCTAACCCTAACCCTAACCCTAACCCTAACCCTAACCCTAACCCTAACCCTAACCCTAACCCTAACCCTAACCCTAACCCTAACCCTAACCCTAACCTAACCTAACCCTAACCCTAACCCTAACCCTAACCCTAACCCTAACCCTAACCCTAACCCTAACCCTAACCCTAACCCTAACCCTAACCCTAACCCTAACCCTAACCCTAACCCTAACCCTAACCCTAACCCTAACCACCCTAACCCTAACCCTAACCCTAACCCTAACCCTAACCCTAACCCTAACCCTAACCCTAACCCTAACCCTAACCCTAACCCTAACCCTAACCCTAACCCTAACCCTAACCCTAACCCTAACCCTAACCCTAACCCTAACCCTAACCCTAACCCTAACCCTAACCCTAACCCTAACCTAACCCTAACCCTAACCCTAACCCTAACCCTAACCCTAACCCTAACCCTAACCCTAACCCTAACCCTAACCCTAACCCTAACCCTAACCCTAACCCTAACCCTAACCCTAACCCTAACCCTAACCCTAACCCTAACCCTAACCCTAACCTAACCCTAACCCTAACCCTAACCCTAACCCTAACCCCTAACCCTAACCCTAACCCTAACCCTAACCCTAACCCTAACCCTAACCCTAACCCTAACCCTAACCCTAACCCTAACCCTAACCCTAACCCTAACCCTAACCCTAACCTAACCCTAACCCTAACCTAACCCTAACCCTAACCCTAACCCTAACCCTAACCCTAACCCTAACCCTAACCCTAACCCTAACCCTAACCCTAACCCTAACCCTAACCCTAACCCTAACCCTAACCCTAACCCTAACCCTAACCCTAACCCTAACCCTAACCCTAACCCTAACCCTAACCCTAACCCTAACCCTAACCCTAACCCTAACCCTAACCCTAACCCTAACCCTAACCCTAACCCTAACCTAACCCTAACCCTAACCCTAACCCTAACCCTAACCCTAACCCTAACCCTAACCCTAACCCTAACCCTAACCCTAACCCTAACCCTAACCCTAACCCTAACCCTAACCCTAACCCTAACCCTAACCCTAACCCTAACCCTAACCCTAACCCTAACCCTAACCCTAACCCTAACCCTAACCCTAACCCTAACCCTAACCCTAACCCTAACCCTAACCCTAACCCTAACCCTAACCCTAACCCTAACCCTAACCCTAACCCTAACCCTAACCCTAACCCTAACCCTAACCCTAACCCTAACCCTAACCCTAACCCTAACCCTAACCCTAACCCTAACCCTAACCCTAACCCTAACCCTAACCCTAACCCTAACCCTAACCCTAACCCTAACCCTAACCCTAACCCTAACCCTAACCCTAACCCTAACCCTAACCCTAACCCTAACCCTAACCCTAACCCTAACCCTAACCCTAACCCTAACCCTAACCCTAACCCTAACCCTAACCCTAACCCTAACCCTAACCCTAACCCTAACCCTAACCCTAACCCTAACCCTAACCCTAACCCTAACCCTAACCCTAACCCTAACCCCTAACCCTAACCCTAACCCTAACCCTAACCCTAACCCTAACCCTAACCCTAACCCTAACCCTAACCCTAACCCTAACCCTAACCCTAACCCTAACCCTAACCCTAACCCTAACCCTAACCCTAACCCTAACCCTAACCCTAACCCTAACCCTAACCCTAACCCTAACCCTAACCTAACCCTAACCCTAACCCTAACCCTAACCCTAACCCTAACCCTAACCCTAACCCTAACCCTAACCCTAACCCTAACCCTAACCCTAACCCTAACCCTAACCCTAACCCTAACCCTAACCCTAACCCTAACCCTAACCCTAACCCTAACCCTAACCCTAACCTAACCCTAACCCTAACCTACCCTAACCCTAACCCTAACCCTAACCCTAACCCTAACCCTAACCCTAACCTAACCCTAACCCTAACCCTAACCCTAACCCTAACCCTAACCCTAACCCTAACCCTAACCCTAACCTAACCCTAACCCTAACCCTAACCCTAACCCTAACCCTAACCCTAACCCTAACCCTAACCCTAACCCTAACCCTAAC
>NC_090377.1:12500-44548 GCF_036365525.1 Heterodontus francisci
TCAGGACAAGGAGACTTTTCCAACCAATCACAGTCAACATGGGAGGGGTCAGCCAGCTCACTCACATTTATCCAACAGATTTTGCAACGAATCGGCCATTTTCCCCTGAGGAAGCTGGAGTAACAGCGAAACGTCGGGAAAAACTATTCCTAGCCGGAATACTCATTGAGTCAAAGAGAATTTTTTTCCACAGGTTGGAGAGAGAGAGAGAGAGAGAGAGAGAGAAAGGGAGAGAGAAGGATTGACTGGGTAGAGGGACTTCGGGAAACCGGAGAACCTTCCCGGAGAAGGAGAGAGAGAGGGAGCGACCAGGTAGAGGGACTTCGGGACGCCGGAGAACCTCCCTGGGGAAGGAGAGAGAGAAGGAGAGAGGGAAGGAGCGACCGGGCAGAGGGACTTCGGGACACCGGAGAACCTTAGTGCGGTAGAGTATTGTTACGAGGGGACATCCCACAGTAACTTTTCTTGCACATTTTACACCCAGACAATGCAACGGAATACACAAAGAAAACGTGGGCCTTTCCCACCACGCAGGAATTACGCACACACGGTTCCAGTAGGTAGAGGTAATTTAATTAGAGATAGTTTTGCTACAACGGTTAGATTAATTTATAAAATAGCCCAGACGATTCACCATTTAGTGTTACTAGAGAGCCAAAGGGAGCCTCCTAAAGGCATTATAAGACAATCAGATAAATTAACATTTTTTATAAAGCCAGCAAACCCATCACGGGAAACGCTGAGAAAATTGGCTTTAAATTCAGAAAACTGGGCAAAACAAACAAGACAAATTCTAATTGAGCATTACCAAATTAACCTCAAGAAATTGGATGATGACTGGCAAACAACAGAAATTACTGACCGGCTCCAGGAAGCCATTGCCAAAGCAATAAATTGGAATAAAAAGAATCTTAAGAACAGATTCAAAGCTCAAACAATGGATGTGGTAAGAAAACACATCCGGCATCTGGCCACACGGAAAAACACAGGACAGCAGGTCAGCCCACAGACCAGGACTGCCTTGCCCCATAGACCGGGTACCCGGACCTCCAATGTGGCCACCACCTTGAACCTCGACATCATGCCTGCTTCTCAAGAGTCCGAGCCTCAAAGGCCTCGGCAGAGCGAGGGGAACGACCGACAGCTGGCTATACCGAACCGGACTATGACTAATCGCACACACCGAGTCCCAACCTCCACCAGACCGGGCCGTCCCCCTCCCCACCCCCCCAGACCATCGACGAGTCGCTCCCCCACACATTGCTTCCCTCAGACCGTGGTAGAGGAACAGCCCGTGCCACAGAGACGGGACCGGACCAGGCCAACCTCTCCAACTCCACTGCCAACCCCCTTGGTTAATTGGTACCCCGACATTACAGTGGTACGTGAACCTCTCCCGCAAAGACAGAGAGAAGGCCGGAATGAGCCGACAGCCTCGACTTCCACAACGGCCCCCTCCACTGGACAGATGAACCCCTCCCCTACGAGTGTGCACCCTGGGGCTACAGGGACACCCCCGCCACAGAGGCAAAGCAGGAGCCGAGCTCGGGCGACATCCTCGACCTCACAGACAAATTCTGTGACTGCATCCGCAGGCCCTGCGCCTGTCAGGGTGGACCCCGAGACGGTGACGACACGCTCACCCCCGCTACAAGGACGGAGTGACGACCATTCTGAATCTGACACTGATAGGGACAATCCACAGCCAGTGACAAGGCATCCTAATACTTGCCAGAAAAACAGAAATTGGCAACTCAAACCTGTTAAACCAATCTTGATCATGGGGGACTCTAATCTCTCCCAAATAAAAAGCTGCCCAAACCCAATCACACAAATTGACAGCTTTCCAGGAGCTAAATTCATTCATGCCACGGCTGTCCTAAACAAGTTACAACCTTCCCCAGAAATTAAGAAAGTGGTGCTGGCAATTGGCATTAACCACCGCACGCAAAGACCACTGACTGCAATTAAGCAACTACAAATTCTCCTAAAAGTGGCTAAAACTAAATTCCCTAATGCACAGATTTGGGTGCCCGAAATAAATTTCAGCCAATCACTCCCAGAAGGGGAAAAGGATACAATCCGTCAGTTAAATCAATTCATTAAAACCCAATCTTACATACCAGCCATAGCTGCCAGGTCCTTCAGGGTAAGCAGGGATCACATTCACTGGACGGAGAACACGGCACTGATCATGATCAATAAATGGATGAAACATTTAAACTAAATAGTGCTGCAACCCTAGAAAAGCGGTGCCTTAACTTAGGAGAAACTATTGTCAATATTTCCAAACTCTTTACCCCTACAGAAACACAGAAAGGGGTCCTAAACAAGGGTCTTACATTTGTGCCGGTCACAAAGCCATGTAAAAAGCAGATTCAGAATGACTTAGAAAGCTTTTACAGAAGAATTAAACTCACAGATTACTTTAGGGACTCAATTACAGACAAACAACCCTTCATGCCGTCATCGGACTGGACCCCAGAAGACACTGAAATACACCCAGAGATAGTAAATTTTATGAGAGTAACTCAAAAGGAAATAGAAAAAATCCCCATATTAAAAGATAAACAGAATCTCACCAGAAGAGAAAGGCAGGCGATTAGGGAATTAAAAACTAACCCGAACATAGTTATAAAACCAGCAGATAAGGGCAGTAGTATAGTTCTCATGGACAAACAACAGTACCTGTTTGAAGCACACAGACAATTAAATAACACGGACCACTACATTAAATTAACAAAACCCATCTTTCAGGAAACACAAAAAGAGATTGACAATATATTAGAACGACTCCATAAGTCTAAATTTATCCTTCAATTCGATATACTCATTGCAAAATTAATAGCACATGCTATTCATTGCAATCCCACTGATAATCCGAGCTGGAAAGGCAAGCGGACATGGATGGACACTAACTTAAGGCGTGAGCCGAATAAAAGTGGCAGCTGCTCGTGAAATTAAACTCAAGAAATGAGTATATAAACACAAGAGGGGAGGCTTTCCCACCCCTACTGCCCATTCACCCTACCCTAGAATAATCATCACCCCTCCATTAAAATTAAAGCCACAACACACAAGGAAAGCATTGACTTTCTCGACACTACAGTTTTTAAGTTGCCACTAGAGAACAACAGTCACAAATTAGCAACAAAGGTATTCTTCAAAGTAACTGACACACATACACTCCTGCACACTAAAAGCCATCATCCCAGGCACACCTTTAGGGGACTGGTAAAGTCACAACTCATGCGGTTCCACCGCATATCCACAAAACTAGAAGATTTCAACAAAGCGGTCACCACCCTTTTCACCGCACTGAGACGGAGGGGGTACACAAAGAGATTCCTCAGACATATCAAGTCCAATTTCCTGAGGGAGATGGAGAACCCACAGCCACGGTATAGGCCAACTACAAGACTACCACTTGTTACAACATACGGCGCAACAACTCAACAGATAAATAGGGTAGTGAGAAACCATTTTGAAAAGTTAAAAGGGGATGTTAACTCACTGAGCCAATATAGCATAACATCAGCTTTCAAAAGAGGCAAAAACCTAAAAGACCTATTGGTCACCAGTAGCGTAAAGGCACAAACCGTACCAAATTGCGGTGACAGACAATGTGGAACATGTAAACACCTAAAGGTCTTAAAAATCTTGCAAAACGAGAACACAGGAAAAACCGCTTTAATAAAGCAAAGAATTACATGCGAGCAACAAAATGTAGTCTATGCAATCCGATGTAAACAGTGCCACATTTTATATATCGGGGAAACAGGGAACACTTTAAGAACTAGATTTACGGGACACCTTAGTTCCATCCGGACAGGGAAGGAAGACAAGGCGATAACCAGACATTTTATGCAACATGGAATTCAGTCCCTGGAAATCATGGGGCTTGAAACTAACTTGAATTGGACACCAATACAAAGGAAAAGGAAAGAGAGATGGTGGATCTTATTCCTCAGACATATCAAGTCCAATTTCCTGAGGGAGATGGAGAACCCACAGCCACGGTATAGGCCAACTACAAGACTACCACTTGTTACAACATACGGCGCAACAACTCAACAGATAAATAGGGTAGTGAGAAACCATTTTGAAAAGTTAAAAGGGGATGTTAACTCACTGAGCCAATATAGCATAACATCAGCTTTCAAAAGAGGCAAAAACCTAAAAGACCTATTGGTCACCAGTAGCGTAAAGGCACAAACCGTACCAAATTGCGGTGACAGACAATGTGGAACATGTAAACACCTAAAGGTCTTAAAAATCTTGCAAAACGAGAACACAGGAAAAACCGCTTTAATAAAGCAAAGAATTACATGCGAGCAACAAAATGTAGTCTATGCAATCCGATGTAAACAGTGCCACATTTTATATATCGGGGAAACAGGGAACACTTTAAGAACTAGATTTACGGGACACCTTAGTTCCATCCGGACAGGGAAGGAAGACAAGGCGATAACCAGACATTTTATGCAACATGGAATTCAGTCCCTGGAAATCATGGGGCTTGAAACTAACTTGAATTGGACACCAATACAAAGGAAAAGGAAAGAGAGATGGTGGATCTTAACATTACAAACCCAGTTACCAAAGGGTCTGAACCAAATGTAGGACAGCAAATATTTCTTCACCCATACTTAAAACGTAACACATCCAAAACAATCCTGAACTCCACATATCCCGAATCCATGGGAACACAGCACACCATCCACAACCATCTCGGATAATAACACCAGCCTTAGAAGTAGCCCATCTACCCAAAGAAAATTGGTGCCCTAACCCTAGCCCTAACCCCAATCCCCACAACACTCATGTAACCCCCGCCCCAGACCCATCCAGGACCCTAAAATCTAACCCCAAAACCAATGGCCGGACCCCAGCCCCAACCCTAGCCCAAACCCCCCCATAACATCAATGTAACACTTGACCCTGGATCCAGACCCAACCAGAAGGCTTAATTCCAAAGCCTAACGCCCCAACTCCAACACGTAACCCTAAACCTAACTCCAACACGTAACTCCAGCCCGAACGCCCAACACTAACTCTAACCCCCAAACCTAATGCGTAACCCTAACGCCCAACCCCAACGCCCAACCCCAACGCCCAACCCCAACGCCCAACGCCCAACGCCCAACCCCAACGCCCAACGCCAACGCCCAACCCCAACGCCCAACCCCAACGCCCAACCCCAACGCCTAACCCCAACCCCCAAACCTAATGCGTAACCCTAACGCCGAACCCTAACGCCGAACCCTAACGCCTAACCCTAACGCCTAACCCTAACGCCTAACCCTAACGCCTAACCCTAACGCCTAACCCTAACGCCTAACCCTAACGCCTAACCCTAACGCCTAACCCTAACGCCTAACCCTAACGCCTAACCCTAACGCCTAACCCTAACGCCTAACCCTAACGCCTAACCCTAACGCCTAACCCTAACGCCTAACCCTAACGCCTAACCCTAACGCCTAACCCTAACGCCTAACCCTAACGCCTAACCCTAACGCCTAACCCTAACGCCTAACCCTAACGCCTAACCCTAACGCCTAACCCTAACGCCTAACCCTAACGCCTAACCCTAACGCCTAACCCTAACGCCTAACCCTAACGCCTAACCCTAACGCCTAACCCTAACGCCTAACCCTAACGCCTAACCCTAACGCCTAACCCTAACGCCTAACCCTAACCCTAACGCCTAACCCTAACGCCTAGCACCTAACCCTAACCCTACCCTAACGCCTAACCCTAACACCTACCCTAACGCCTAACCCTAACACCCACCCTAACCCTAACGCCTAACCCTAACACCTACCCTAACCCCAACGTGTACCCTAACCCTAACGTGTACCCTAACCCTAAAGCCTAGCACCTAACCCTAATGCCTAGCACCTAACCCTAATGCCTAGCACCTAACCCTAACGCCTAACCCTAACACCCACCCTAACCCTAACGCCTAACCCTAACACCCACCCTAACCCTAACGCCTAACCCTAACACCCACCCCAACCCTAACGCCTAACCCTAACGCCTAGCACCTAACCCTAACCCTACCCTAACGCCTAACCCTAACGCCTAACCCTAACGCCTAACCCTAACGCCTAACCCTAACGCCTAACCCTAACGCCTAACCCCAACGCCTAACCCTAACGCCTAACCCCAACGCCTAACCCCAACGCCTAACCCTAACCCCAACGCCTAACCCTAACCCCAACGCCTAACCCTAACCCCAACGCCTAACCCTAACCCTAAAGCCTAACCCTAACCCTAAAGCCTAGCACCTAACCCTAATGCCTAGCACCTAACCCTAATGCCTAGCACCTAACCCTAACGCCTAACCCTAACACCCACCCTAACCCTAACGCCTAACCCTAACGCCTAACACCTAACCCTACCCTAACGCCTAACCCTAACGCCTAACCCTAATGCCTAACCCTAACCCCTACCCTAACCCTAAAGCCTAGCACCTAACCCTAATGCCTAGCACCTAACCCTAACGCCTAACCCCCACCCTAAACCTAACCCTAACGCCTAACCCTAACCCTAACGCCTAGCACCTAACCCCTACCCTAACCTTAACACCTACCCTAACCCTAACGCCTAACCCTAACCCCAACGCCTACCCTAATCCTAACACATAACGCCTAAACCCTACCCTAAAACCCCCCCAATCCTAAGTCTAAAACCCCCCCAGACCGAACCCTAAACCAAAGCTAACCCTAGTCCTAATCGACCAAACTTCCCCAACCACCCCCCACCTATTCCTAACCTACCCAAAACACCCCCACCCCCGACCGAACTTCTGAATCTTCTTGATGGCTCCCGCCCTAAAATCCAAACTTTGTCCAGCCCTTAGACACGACTGATCCTTCAATTCGATATACTCATTGCAAAATTAATAGCACATGCTATTCATTGCAATCCCACTGATAATCCGAGCTGGAAAGGCAAGCGGACATGGATGGACACTAACTTAAGGCGTGAGCCGAATAAAAGTGGCAGCTGCTCGTGAAATTAAACTCAAGAAATGAGTATATAAACACAAGAGGGGAGGCTTTCCCACCCCTACTGCCCATTCACCCTAACCCTAACCCTAACCCTAACCCTAACCCTAACCCTAACCCTAACCCCTAACCCCTAACCCTAACCCTAACCCTAACCCTAACCCTAACCCTAACCCTAACCCTAACCCTAACCCCTAACCCCTAACCCTAACCCTAACCCTAACCCTAACCCTAACCCTAACCCTAACCCTAACCCTAACCCTAACCTAATGCGTAACCCTAACGCCTAACCCTAACGCCTAGCACCTAACCCTAACGCCGAACCCTAACGCCTAGCGCCTAACCCTAACGCCTAACCCTAGCGCCTAACCCTAGCGCCTAACCCTAACGCCTAACCCTAACGCCTAACCCTAACGCCTAACCCTAACGCTAGCCCTAACGCCTAGCCCTAACGCCTAACCCTAACGCCTAGCACCTAACCCTAACCCTACCCTAACGCCTAACCCTAACACCTACCCTAACGCCTAACCCTAACACCCACCCTAACCCTAACGCCTAACCCTAACGCCTAGCACCTAACCCTAACCCTAACCCTAACCCTAACCCTAACGCCGAACCCTAACGCCTAGCGCCTAACCCTAGCGCCTAACCCTAGCGCCTAACCCTAACGCCTAACCCTAACGCCTAACCCTAACGCCTAACCCTAACGCCTAACCCTAACGCCTAACCCTAACGCCTAGCCCTAACGCCTAGCCCTAACGCCTAACCCTAACGCCTAGCACCTAACCCTAACCCTACCCTAACGCCTAACCCTAACACCTACCCTAACGCCTAACCCTAACACCCACCCTAACCCTAACGCCTAACCCTAACGCCTAGCACCTAACCCTAACCCTAACGCCTAACCCTAACACCTACCCTAACGCCTAACCCTAACACCTACCCTAACCCCAACGCCTAACCCTAACGTGTACCCTAACCCTAAAGCCTAGCACCTAACCCTAATGCCTAGCACCTAACCCTAACGCCTAACCCTAACACCCACCCTAACCCTAACGCCTAACCCTAACACCCACCCCAACCCTAACGCCTAACCCTAACGCCTAGCACCTAACCCTAACCCTACCCTAACGCCTAACCCTAACGCCTAACCCTAACGCCTAACCCTAACGCCTACCCTAACCCCAACGCCTAACCCTAACCCTAACACCTACCCTAACCCTAAAGCCTAGCACCTAACCCTAATGCCTAGCACCTAACCCTAACGCCTAACCCTAACACCCACCCTAACCCTAACGCCTAACCCTAACACCCACCCCAACCCTAACGCCTAACCCTAACGCCTAGCACCTAACCCTAACCCTACCCTAACGCCTAACCCTAACACCTACCCTAACGCCTAACCCTAACGCCTACCCTAACCCTAACCCCTACCCTAACCCTAAAGCCTAGCACCTAACCCTAATGCCTAGCACCTAACCCTAATGCCTAGCACCTAACCCTAACGCCTAACCCCCACCCTAAACCTAACGCCTAAACCTAACGCCTAAACCTAACACCTACCCTAACCCTAACGCCTAACCCTAACACCCACCCTAACCCTAACGCCTAACCCTAACGCCTAGAACCTAACCCTAACGCCTACCCTAACCCTAACGCCTAGCACCTAACCCCTACCCTAACCTTAACACCTACCCTAACGCCTAACCCTAACCCCTACCCTAATCCTAACACATAACGCCTAAACCCTACCCTAAAACCCCCCCAATCCTAAGTCTAAAACCCCCCCAGACCGAACCCTAAACCAAAGCTAACCCTAGTCCTAATCGACCAAACTTCCCCAACCACCCCCCACCTATTCCTAACCTACCCAAAACACCCCCACCCCCGACCGAACTTCTGAATCTTCTTGATGGCTCCCGCCCTAAAATCCAAACTTTGTCCAGCCCTTAGACACGACTGATCCTTCAATTCGATATACTCATTGCAAAATTAATAGCACATGCTATTCATTGCAATCCCACTGATAATCCGAGCTGGAAAGGCAAGCGGACATGGATGGACACTAACTTAAGGCGTGAGCCGAATAAAAGTGGCAGCTGCTCGTGAAATTAAACTCAAGAAATGAGTATATAAACACAAGAGGGGAGGCTTTCCCACCCCTACTGCCCATTCACCCTACCCTAACTTTAAAGTGACACGCCGTCCGTTGTGACTGTCCAAGCAGTGCCAAAAATAAATGCCTTACAGGCAACAGAATCCAAGTTCAGCTGGTCGATACACAGAAATGGCGCGTGCCATTAAACAAGACATAAGAAAATTAAATTCTGCACTTTCAAGGCCATCTGGCCTGTGCTGCCATGGTCTCTACTGGGGAACAGTCGTGCCTAAGCTCACACCCCAATACCAAACTTGCGGGCCCTTCACCCCCAGGAATACATCCAATTCCCATTCCATTCCCAAATAATTATGTAACAAATAAACCAAAGTTTTAAATTAACACCCGAGTGTAATGGGGGTAGGGTTACGGACCTCTTAGATAGACAGGTCAGTTTTAATTATAATTAAATCCCCCCTCTTAGATAGGCAGGTTAACATTAATTATTAAATCCCTCCTTACTTCTGCATTTTAAATTTAGAATATAAATGTATTGCTGTTACAAAGACCTACCACACAGTGGCGCTGGGGAGCTAAAGCAACCCATTAATGTCCCAGGACTGGGTGATTTTACTGTTTGTTTGCTTTTGATGGACTTGGGGTGACCCAGCATGGGGTAGGGCTCTGTTACCACGGCAAACAGGTTATTTTGCAGGGCCACAAATGCACAGATCGGGCTTCCCATGGGACCATTTAAATTTAAACTTTAAAAACTTAAAAAAAACTTTAAAAAGGTGCAATTGTTTCAAACCCAGTGGGTCAATTAAAATTAAATTTAAAAGCAGCCTAATTGTTCCCCTTTGTTTCAGGACTGGTTTTTTTTGCAGAGGTTGTGGAGCACAAGGTAAACCCAATGTGGTGGGGCTCTGCTACCATGGTAACCAGGATGTTTTTTTGCAGGGGCTCAATGCACAGACCACACTTCCCATTGGGTCAATTTAATTTTTAAAAACAGCCCAATTGTTTCAGGACAAGGAGACTTTTCCAACCAATCACATTCAACATGGGAGGGGTCAGCCAGCTCACTCACATTTATCCAACAGATTTTGCAACGAATCGGCCATTTTCCCCTGAGGAAGCTGGAGTAACAGCGAAACGTCGGGAAAAACTATTCCTAGCCGGAATACTCATTGAGTCAAAGAGAATTTTTTTCCACAGGTTGGAGAGAGAGAGAGAGAGAGAGAGAAAGGGAGAGAGAAGGATTGACTGGGCAGAGGGACTTCGGGAAACCGGAGAACCTTCCCGGAGAAGGAGAGAGAGAGGGAGCGACCAGGTAGAGGGACTTCGGGACGCCGGAGAACCTCCCTGGGGAAGGAGAGAGAGAAGGAGAGAGAGAAGGAGCGACCGGGCAGAGGGACTTCGGGACACCGGAGAACCTTAGTGCGGTAGAGTATTGTTACGAGGGGACATCCCACAGTAACTTTTCTTGCACATTTTACACCCAGACAATGCAACGGAATACACAAAGAAAACGTGGGCCTTTCCCACCACGCAGGAATTACGCACACACGGTTCCAGTAGGTAGAGGTAATTTAATTAGAGATAGTTTTGCTACAACGGTTAGATTAATTTATAAAATAGCCCAGACGATTCACCATTTAGTGTTACTAGAGAGCCAAAGGGAGCCTCCTAAAGGCATTATAAGACAATCAGATAAATTAACATTTTTTATAAAGCCAGCAAACCCATCACGGGAAACGCTGAGAAAATTGGCTTTAAATTCAGAAAACTGGGCAAAACAAACAAGACAAATTCTAATTGAGCATTACCAAATTAACCTCAAGAAATTGGATGATGACTGGCAAACAACAGAAATTACTGACCGGCTCCAGGAAGCCATTGCCAAAGCAATAAATTGGAATAAAAAGAATCTTAAGAACAGATTCAAAGCTCAAGCAATGGATGTGGTAAGAAAACACATCCGGCATCTGGCCACACGGAAAAACACAGGACAGCAGGTCAGCCCACAGACCAGGACTGCCTTGCCCCATAGACCGGGTACCCGGACCTCCAATGTGGCCACCACCTTGAACCTCGACATCATGCCTGCTTCCCAAGAGTCCGAGCCTCAAAGGCCTCGGCAGAGCGAGGGGAACGACCGACAGCTGGCTATACCGAACCGGACTATGACTAATCGCACACACCGAGTCCCAACCTCCACCAGACCGAGCCATCCCCCTCCCCACCCCCCCAGACCATCGACGAGTCGCTCCCCCACACATTGCTTCCCTCAGACCGTGGTAGAAGAACAGCCCGTGCCACAGAGACAGGACCAAACCAGGCCAACCTCTCCAACTCCACTGCCAACCCCCTTAGTTAATTGGTACCCCGACATTACAGTGGTACGTGAACCCCTCCCGCAAAGACAGAGAGAAGGCCGGAATGAGCCGACAGCCTCGACTTCCACAACGGCCCCCTCCACTGGACAGATGAACCCCTCCCCTACGAGTGTACACCCTAGGGCTACAGGGACACCCCCACCACAGAGGCAAAGCAGGAGCCGAACTCAGGCGACATCCTCGACCTCACAGACAAATTCTGTGACTGCATCCGCAGGCCCTGCGCCTGTCAGGGTGGACCCCGAGACGGTGACGACACGCTCACCCCCGCTACAAGGACAGAGTGACGACCATTCTGAATCTGACACTGATAGGGACAATCCACAGCCAGTGACAAGGCATCCTAATACTTGCCAGAAAAACAGAAATTGGCAACTCAAACCTGTTAAACCAATCTTGATCATGGGGGACTCTAATCTCTCCCAAATAAAAAGCTGCCCAAACCCAATCACACAAATTGACAGCTTTCCAGGAGCTAAATTCATTCATGCCACGGCTGTCCTAAACAAGTTACAACCTTCCCCAGAAATTAAGAAAGTGGTGCTGGCAATTGGCATTAACCACCGCACGCAAAGACCACTGACTGCAATTAAGCAACTACAAATTCTCCTAAAAGTGGCTAAAACTAAATTCCCTAATGCACAGATTTGGGTGCCCGAAATAAATTTCAGCCAATCACTCCCAGAAGGGGAAAAGGATACAATCCGTCAGTTAAATCAATTCATTAAAACCCAATCTTACATACCAGCCATAGCTGCCAGGTCCTTCAGGGTAAGCAGGGATCACATTCACTGGACAGAGAACACGGCACTGATCATGATCAATAAATGGATGAAACATTTAAACTAAATAGTACTGCAACCCTAGAAAAGCGGTGCCTTAACTTAGGAGAAACTATTGTCAATATTTCCAAACTCTTTACCCCTACAGAAACACAGAAAGGGGTCCTAAACAAGGGTCTTACATTTGTGCCAGTCACAAAGCCATGTAAAAAGCAGATTCAGAATGACTTAGAAAGCTTTTACAGAAGAATTAAACTCACAGATTACTTTAGGGACTCAATTACAGACAAACAACCCTTCATGCCGTCATCGGACTGGACCCCAGAAGACACTGAAATACACCCAGAGATAGTAAATTTTATGAGTGTAACTCAAAAGGAAATAGAAAAAATCCCCATATTAAAAGATAAACAGAATCTCACCAGAAGAGAAAGGCAGGCGATTAGGGAATTAAAAACTAACCCGAACATAGTTATAAAACCAGCAGATAAGGGCAGTAGTATAGTTCTCATGGACAAACAACAGTACCTGTTTGAAGCACACAGACAATTAAATAACACGGACCACTACATTAAATTAACAAAACCCATCTTTCAGGAAACACAAAAAGAGATTGACAATATATTAGAACGACTCCATAAGTCTAAATTTATTAAACAGAAACAGGTTGAATACCTGAGAGGGGAACAACCGCGGCCCAGAAAGTTTTACATACTGCCCAAAATACATAAACATCCAGATACATGGACAATTCCAGGGGAGATACCACCGGGAAGACCCATTGTGTCAGACTGTGGCAGTGAATCCTACAGGGTAGCTGAATACATTGATTCATTCCTGAACCCCTTGGCCCAGAAACATCCCAGTTATATCAAGGACACATATCACTTCACAGAAATAGTTAACTCATTGACCGTACCCCCTAATGCCCTTCTTTTTACCATGGACATCGAAAGCCTATATACAAATATAGAAACAAACAGAGGTATACAGGCAGTTAAAAATGCCCTTGCTAAATTTCCCCACCCTAAAAGACCAGATGAAGCTATAATTCAGCTACTACATCTGGGTTTAACAAAAAATGACTTTGAATTCGATGGGGAATCGTACCTCCAAATTAAGGGCACAGCTATGGGTAAAAAGTTTGCCCCGTCCTATGCAAACATTTACATGGCAGACTGGGAGGAGAGTGTCTTCAAAAAGTGTCCCAAGCGCCCAATGTGCTATTATAGGTACTTGGATGATATATGGGGGGTTTGGACCCACACAGAATCAGAATTAGAAGATTTCATCAACACTCTCAATAATCATCACCCCTCCATTAAAATTAAAGCCACAACACACAAGGAAAGCATTGACTTTCTCGACACTACAGTTTTTAAGTTGCCACTAGAGAACAACAGTCACAAATTAGCAACAAAGGTATTCTTCAAAGTAACTGACACACATACACTCCTGCACACTAAAAGCCATCATCCCAGGCACACCTTTAGGGGACTGGTAAAGTCACAACTCATGCGGTTCCACCGCATATCCACAAAACTAGAAGATTTCAACAAAGCGGTCACCACCCTTTTCACCGCACTGAGACGGAGGGGGTACACAAAGAGATTCCTCAGACATATCAAGTCCAATTTCCTGAGGGAGATGGAGAACCCACAGCCACGGTATAGGCCAACTACAAGACTACCACTTGTTACAACATACGGCGCAACAACTCAACAGATAAATAGGGTAGTGAGAAACCAGTTTGAAAAGTTAAAAGGGGATGTTAACTCACTGAGCCAATATAGCATAACATCAGCTTTCAAAAGAGGCAAAAACCTAAAAGACCTATTGGTCACCAGTAGCGTAAAGGCACAAACCGTACCAAATTGCGGTGACAGACAATGTGGAACATGTAAACACCTAAAGGTCTTAAAAATCTTGCAAAACGAGAACACAGGAAAAACCGCTTTAATAAAGCAAAGAATTACATGCGAGCAACAAAATGTAGTCTATGCAATTCGATGTAAACAGTGCCACATTTTATATATCGGGGAAACAGGGAACACTTTAAGAACTAGATTTACGGGACACCTTAGTTCCATCCGGACAGGGAAGGAAGACAAGGCGATAACCAGACATTTTATGCAACATGGAATTCAGTCCCTGGAAATCATGGGGCTTGAAACTAACTTGAATTGGACACCAATACAAAGGAAAAGGAAAGAGAGATGGTGGATCTTAACATTACAAACCCAGTTACCAAAGGGTCTGAACCAAATGTAGGACAGCAAATATTTCTTCACCCATACTTAAAACGTAACACATCCAAAACAATCCTGAACTCCACATATCCCGAATCCATGGGAACACAGCACACCATCCACAACCATCTCGGATAATAACACCAGCCTTAGAAGTAGCCCATCTACCCAAAGAAAATTGGTGCCCTAACCCTAGCCCTAACCCCAATCCCCACAACACTCATGTAACCCCCGCCCCAGACCCATCCAGGACCCTAAAATCTAACCCCAAAACCAATGGCCGGACCCCAGCCCCAACCCTAGCCCAAACCCCCCCATAACATCAATGTAACACTTACCCCTGGATCCAGACCCAACCAGAAGGCTTAATTCCAAAGCCTAACGCCCCAACTCCAACAAGTAACCCTAAACCTAACTCCAACACGTAACTCCAGCCCGAACGCCCAACACTAACTCTAACCCCCAAACCTAATGCGTAACCCCAACGCCCAACCCCAACGCCCAACCCCTAACCCTAACCCCCAAACCTAATGCGTAACCCTAACGCCTAACCCTAACGCCTAGCACCTAACCCTAACGCCGAACCCTAACGCCTAGCGCCTAACCCTAACGCCTAACCCTAGCGCCTAACCCTAGCGCCTAACCCTAACGCCTAACCCTAACGCCTAACCCTAACGCCTAACCCTAACGCCTAACCCTAACGCTAGCCCTAACGCCTAGCCCTAACGCCTAACCCTAACGCCTAGCACCTAACCCTAACCCTACCCTAACGCCTAACCCTAACACCTACCCTAACGCCTAACCCTAACACCCACCCTAACCCTAACGCCTAACCCTAACGCCTAGCACCTAACCCTAACCCTAACCCTAACCCTAACCCTAACCCTAACGCCGAACCCTAACGCCTAGCGCCTAACCCTAGCGCCTAACCCTAGCGCCTAACCCTAACGCCTAACCCTAACGCCTAACCCTAACGCCTAACCCTAACGCCTAACCCTAACGCCTAACCCTAACGCCTAGCCCTAACGCCTAGCCCTAACGCCTAACCCTAACGCCTAGCACCTAACCCTAACCCTACCCTAACGCCTAACCCTAACACCTACCCTAACGCCTAACCCTAACACCCACCCTAACCCTAACGCCTAACCCTAACGCCTAGCACCTAACCCTAACCCTAACGCCTAACCCTAACACCTACCCTAACGCCTAACCCTAACACCTACCCTAACCCCAACGCCTAACCCTAACGTGTACCCTAACCCTAAAGCCTAGCACCTAACCCTAATGCCTAGCACCTAACCCTAACGCCTAACCCTAACACCCACCCTAACCCTAACGCCTAACCCTAACACCCACCCCAACCCTAACGCCTAACCCTAACGCCTAGCACCTAACCCTAACCCTACCCTAACGCCTAACCCTAACGCCTAACCCTAACGCCTAACCCTAACGCCTACCCTAACCCCAACGCCTAACCCTAACACCTACCCTAACCCTAAAGCCTAGCACCTAACCCTAATGCCTAGCACCTAACCCTAACGCCTAACCCTAACACCCACCCTAACCCTAACGCCTAACCCTAACACCCACCCCAACCCTAACGCCTAACCCTAACGCCTAGCACCTAACCCTAACCCTACCCTAACGCCTAACCCTAACACCTACCCTAACGCCTAACCCTAACGCCTACCCTAACCCTAACCCCTACCCTAACCCTAAAGCCTAGCACCTAACCCTAATGCCTAGCACCTAACCCTAATGCCTAGCACCTAACCCTAACGCCTAACCCCCACCCTAAACCTAACGCCTAAACCTAACGCCTAAACCTAACACCTACCCTAACCCTAACGCCTAACCCTAACACCCACCCTAACCCTAACGCCTAACCCTAACGCCTAGAACCTAACCCTAACGCCTACCCTAACCCTAACGCCTAGCACCTAACCCCTACCCTAACCTTAACACCTACCCTAACGCCTAACCCTAACCCCTACCCTAATCCTAACACATAACGCCTAAACCCTACCCTAAAACCCCCCCAATCCTAAGTCTAAAACCCCCCCAGACCGAACCCTAAACCAAAGCTAACCCTAGTCCTAATCGACCAAACTTCCCCAACCACCCCCCACCTATTCCTAACCTACCCAAAACACCCCCACCCCCGACCGAACTTCTGAATCTTCTTGATGGCTCCCGCCCTAAAATCCAAACTTTGTCCAGCCCTTAGACACGACTGATCCTTCAATTCGATATACTCATTGCAAAATTAATAGCACATGCTATTCATTGCAATCCCACTGATAATCCGAGCTGGAAAGGCAAGCGGACATGGATGGACACTAACTTAAGGCGTGAGCCGAATAAAAGTGGCAGCTGCTCGTGAAATTAAACTCAAGAAATGAGTATATAAACACAAGAGGGGAGGCTTTCCCACCCCTACTGCCCATTCACCCTACCCTAACTTTAAAGTGACACGCCGTCCGTTGTGACTGTCCAAGCAGTGCCAAAAATAAATGCCTTACAGGCAACAGAATCCAAGTTCAGCTGGTCGATACACAGAAATGGCGCGTGCCATTAAACAAGACATAAGAAAATTAAATTCTGCACTTTCAAGGCCATCTGGCCTGTGCTGCCATGGTCTCTACTGGGGAACAGTCGTGCCTAAGCTCACACCCCAATACCAAACTTGCGGGCCCTTCACCCCCAGGAATACATCCAATTCCCATTCCATTCCCAAATAATTATGTAACAAATAAACCAAAGTTTTAAATTAACACCCGAGTGTAATGGGGGTAGGGTTACGGACCTCTTAGATAGACAGGTCAGTTTTAATTATAATTAAATCCCCCCTCTTAGATAGGCAGGTTAACATTAATTATTAAATCCCTCCTTACTTCTGCATTTTAAATTTAGAATATAAATGTATTGCTGTTACAAAGACCTACCACACAGTGGCGCTGGGGAGCTAAAGCAACCCATTAATGTCCCAGGACTGGGTGATTTTACTGTTTGTTTGCTTTTGATGGACTTGGGGTGACCCAGCATGGGGTAGGGCTCTGTTACCACGGCAAACAGGTTATTTTGCAGGGCCACAAATGCACAGATCGGGCTTCCCATGGGACCATTTAAATTTAAACTTTAAAAACTTAAAAAAAACTTTAAAAAGGTGCAATTGTTTCAAACCCAGTGGGTCAATTAAAATTAAATTTAAAAGCAGCCTAATTGTTCCCCTTTGTTTCAGGACTGGTTTTTTTTGCAGAGGTTGTGGAGCACAAGGTAAACCCAATGTGGTGGGGCTCTGCTACCATGGTAACCAGGATGTTTTTTTGCAGGGGCTCAATGCACAGACCACACTTCCCATTGGGTCAATTTAATTTTTTAAAAACAGCCCAATTGTTTCAGGACAAGGAGACTTTTCCAACCAATCACATTCAACATGGGAGGGGTCAGCCAGCTCACTCACATTTATCCAACAGATTTTGCAACGAATCGGCCATTTTCCCCTGAGGAAGCTGGAGTAACAGCGAAACGTCGGGAAAAACTATTCCTAGCCGGAATACTCATTGAGTCAAAGAGAATTTTTTTCCACAGGTTGGAGAGAGAGAGAGAGAGAGAGAGAAAGGGAGAGAGAAGGATTGACTGGGCAGAGGGACTTCGGGAAACCGGAGAACCTTCCCGGAGAAGGAGAGAGAGAGGGAGCGACCAGGTAGAGGGACTTCGGGACGCCGGAGAACCTCCCTGGGGAAGGAGAGAGAGAAGGAGAGAGAGAAGGAGCGACCGGGCAGAGGGACTTCGGGACACCGGAGAACCTTAGTGCGGTAGAGTATTGTTACGAGGGGACATCCCACAGTAACTTTTCTTGCACATTTTACACCCAGACAATGCAACGGAATACACAAAGAAAACGTGGGCCTTTCCCACCACGCAGGAATTACGCACACACGGTTCCAGTAGGTAGAGGTAATTTAATTAGAGATAGTTTTGCTACAACGGTTAGATTAATTTATAAAATAGCCCAGACGATTCACCATTTAGTGTTACTAGAGAGCCAAAGGGAGCCTCCTAAAGGCATTATAAGACAATCAGATAAATTAACATTTTTTATAAAGCCAGCAAACCCATCACGGGAAACGCTGAGAAAATTGGCTTTAAATTCAGAAAACTGGGCAAAACAAACAAGACAAATTCTAATTGAGCATTACCAAATTAACCTCAAGAAATTGGATGATGACTGGCAAACAACAGAAATTACTGACCGGCTCCAGGAAGCCATTGCCAAAGCAATAAATTGGAATAAAAAGAATCTTAAGAACAGATTCAAAGCTCAAGCAATGGATGTGGTAAGAAAACACATCCGGCATCTGGCCACACGGAAAAACACAGGACAGCAGGTCAGCCCACAGACCAGGACTGCCTTGCCCCATAGACCGGGTACCCGGACCTCCAATGTGGCCACCACCTTGAACCTCGACATCATGCCTGCTTCCCAAGAGTCCGAGCCTCAAAGGCCTCGGCAGAGCGAGGGGAACGACCGACAGCTGGCT
This sequence comes from Heterodontus francisci, assembly GCF_036365525.1. Classification (NCBI taxonomy): domain Eukaryota; kingdom Metazoa; phylum Chordata; class Chondrichthyes; order Heterodontiformes; family Heterodontidae; genus Heterodontus; species Heterodontus francisci. The sequence continues at coordinate 31,586 of NC_090377.1, forward strand.
ATACCGAACCGGACTATGACTAATCGCACACACCGAGTCCCAACCTCCACCAGACCGAGCCATCCCCCTCCCCACCCCCCCAGACCATCGACGAGTCGCTCCCCCACACATTGCTTCCCTCAGACCGTGGTAGAAGAACAGCCCGTGCCACAGAGACAGGACCAAACCAGGCCAACCTCTCCAACTCCACTGCCAACCCCCTTAGTTAATTGGTACCCCGACATTACAGTGGTACGTGAACCCCTCCCGCAAAGACAGAGAGAAGGCCGGAATGAGCCGACAGCCTCGACTTCCACAACGGCCCCCTCCACTGGACAGATGAACCCCTCCCCTACGAGTGTACACCCTAGGGCTACAGGGACACCCCCACCACAGAGGCAAAGCAGGAGCCGAACTCAGGCGACATCCTCGACCTCACAGACAAATTCTGTGACTGCATCCGCAGGCCCTGCGCCTGTCAGGGTGGACCCCGAGACGGTGACGACACGCTCACCCCCGCTACAAGGACAGAGTGACGACCATTCTGAATCTGACACTGATAGGGACAATCCACAGCCAGTGACAAGGCATCCTAATACTTGCCAGAAAAACAGAAATTGGCAACTCAAACCTGTTAAACCAATCTTGATCATGGGGGACTCTAATCTCTCCCAAATAAAAAGCTGCCCAAACCCAATCACACAAATTGACAGCTTTCCAGGAGCTAAATTCATTCATGCCACGGCTGTCCTAAACAAGTTACAACCTTCCCCAGAAATTAAGAAAGTGGTGCTGGCAATTGGCATTAACCACCGCACGCAAAGACCACTGACTGCAATTAAGCAACTACAAATTCTCCTAAAAGTGGCTAAAACTAAATTCCCTAATGCACAGATTTGGGTGCCCGAAATAAATTTCAGCCAATCACTCCCAGAAGGGGAAAAGGATACAATCCGTCAGTTAAATCAATTCATTAAAACCCAATCTTACATACCAGCCATAGCTGCCAGGTCCTTCAGGGTAAGCAGGGATCACATTCACTGGACAGAGAACACGGCACTGATCATGATCAATAAATGGATGAAACATTTAAACTAAATAGTACTGCAACCCTAGAAAAGCGGTGCCTTAACTTAGGAGAAACTATTGTCAATATTTCCAAACTCTTTACCCCTACAGAAACACAGAAAGGGGTCCTAAACAAGGGTCTTACATTTGTGCCAGTCACAAAGCCATGTAAAAAGCAGATTCAGAATGACTTAGAAAGCTTTTACAGAAGAATTAAACTCACAGATTACTTTAGGGACTCAATTACAGACAAACAACCCTTCATGCCGTCATCGGACTGGACCCCAGAAGACACTGAAATACACCCAGAGATAGTAAATTTTATGAGTGTAACTCAAAAGGAAATAGAAAAAATCCCCATATTAAAAGATAAACAGAATCTCACCAGAAGAGAAAGGCAGGCGATTAGGGAATTAAAAACTAACCCGAACATAGTTATAAAACCAGCAGATAAGGGCAGTAGTATAGTTCTCATGGACAAACAACAGTACCTGTTTGAAGCACACAGACAATTAAATAACACGGACCACTACATTAAATTAACAAAACCCATCTTTCAGGAAACACAAAAAGAGATTGACAATATATTAGAACGACTCCATAAGTCTAAATTTATTAAACAGAAACAGGTTGAATACCTGAGAGGGGAACAACCGCGGCCCAGAAAGTTTTACATACTGCCCAAAATACATAAACATCCAGATACATGGACAATTCCAGGGGAGATACCACCGGGAAGACCCATTGTGTCAGACTGTGGCAGTGAATCCTACAGGGTAGCTGAATACATTGATTCATTCCTGAACCCCTTGGCCCAGAAACATCCCAGTTATATCAAGGACACATATCACTTCACAGAAATAGTTAACTCATTGACCGTACCCCCTAATGCCCTTCTTTTTACCATGGACATCGAAAGCCTATATACAAATATAGAAACAAACAGAGGTATACAGGCAGTTAAAAATGCCCTTGCTAAATTTCCCCACCCTAAAAGACCAGATGAAGCTATAATTCAGCTACTACATCTGGGTTTAACAAAAAATGACTTTGAATTCGATGGGGAATCGTACCTCCAAATTAAGGGCACAGCTATGGGTAAAAAGTTTGCCCCGTCCTATGCAAACATTTACATGGCAGACTGGGAGGAGAGTGTCTTCAAAAAGTGTCCCAAGCGCCCAATGTGCTATTATAGGTACTTGGATGATATATGGGGGGTTTGGACCCACACAGAATCAGAATTAGAAGATTTCATCAACACTCTCAATAATCATCACCCCTCCATTAAAATTAAAGCCACAACACACAAGGAAAGCATTGACTTTCTCGACACTACAGTTTTTAAGTTGCCACTAGAGAACAACAGTCACAAATTAGCAACAAAGGTATTCTTCAAAGTAACTGACACACATACACTCCTGCACACTAAAAGCCATCATCCCAGGCACACCTTTAGGGGACTGGTAAAGTCACAACTCATGCGGTTCCACCGCATATCCACAAAACTAGAAGATTTCAACAAAGCGGTCACCACCCTTTTCACCGCACTGAGACGGAGGGGGTACACAAAGAGATTCCTCAGACATATCAAGTCCAATTTCCTGAGGGAGATGGAGAACCCACAGCCACGGTATAGGCCAACTACAAGACTACCACTTGTTACAACATACGGCGCAACAACTCAACAGATAAATAGGGTAGTGAGAAACCAGTTTGAAAAGTTAAAAGGGGATGTTAACTCACTGAGCCAATATAGCATAACATCAGCTTTCAAAAGAGGCAAAAACCTAAAAGACCTATTGGTCACCAGTAGCGTAAAGGCACAAACCGTACCAAATTGCGGTGACAGACAATGTGGAACATGTAAACACCTAAAGGTCTTAAAAATCTTGCAAAACGAGAACACAGGAAAAACCGCTTTAATAAAGCAAAGAATTACATGCGAGCAACAAAATGTAGTCTATGCAATTCGATGTAAACAGTGCCACATTTTATATATCGGGGAAACAGGGAACACTTTAAGAACTAGATTTACGGGACACCTTAGTTCCATCCGGACAGGGAAGGAAGACAAGGCGATAACCAGACATTTTATGCAACATGGAATTCAGTCCCTGGAAATCATGGGGCTTGAAACTAACTTGAATTGGACACCAATACAAAGGAAAAGGAAAGAGAGATGGTGGATCTTAACATTACAAACCCAGTTACCAAAGGGTCTGAACCAAATGTAGGACAGCAAATATTTCTTCACCCATACTTAAAACGTAACACATCCAAAACAATCCTGAACTCCACATATCCCGAATCCATGGGAACACAGCACACCATCCACAACCATCTCGGATAATAACACCAGCCTTAGAAGTAGCCCATCTACCCAAAGAAAATTGGTGCCCTAACCCTAGCCCTAACCCCAATCCCCACAACACTCATGTAACCCCCGCCCCAGACCCATCCAGGACCCTAAAATCTAACCCCAAAACCAATGGCCGGACCCCAGCCCCAACCCTAGCCCAAACCCCCCCATAACATCAATGTAACACTTACCCCTGGATCCAGACCCAACCAGAAGGCTTAATTCCAAAGCCTAACGCCCCAACTCCAACAAGTAACCCTAAACCTAACTCCAACACGTAACTCCAGCCCGAACGCCCAACACTAACTCTAACCCCCAAACCTAATGCGTAACCCCAACGCCCAACCCCAACGCCCAACCCCTAACCCTAACCCCCAAACCTAATGCGTAACCCTAACGCCTAACCCTAACGCCTAGCACCTAACCCTAACGCCGAACCCTAACGCCTAGCGCCTAACCCTAACGCCTAACCCTAGCGCCTAACCCTAGCGCCTAACCCTAACGCCTAACCCTAACGCCTAACCCTAACGCCTAACCCTAACGCCTAACCCTAACGCTAGCCCTAACGCCTAGCCCTAACGCCTAACCCTAACGCCTAGCACCTAACCCTAACCCTACCCTAACGCCTAACCCTAACACCTACCCTAACGCCTAACCCTAACACCCACCCTAACCCTAACGCCTAACCCTAACGCCTAGCACCTAACCCTAACCCTAACCCTAACCCTAACCCTAACCCTAACGCCGAACCCTAACGCCTAGCGCCTAACCCTAGCGCCTAACCCTAGCGCCTAACCCTAACGCCTAACCCTAACGCCTAACCCTAACGCCTAACCCTAACGCCTAACCCTAACGCCTAACCCTAACGCCTAGCCCTAACGCCTAGCCCTAACGCCTAACCCTAACGCCTAGCACCTAACCCTAACCCTACCCTAACGCCTAACCCTAACACCTACCCTAACGCCTAACCCTAACACCCACCCTAACCCTAACGCCTAACCCTAACGCCTAGCACCTAACCCTAACCCTAACGCCTAACCCTAACACCTACCCTAACGCCTAACCCTAACACCTACCCTAACCCCAACGCCTAACCCTAACGTGTACCCTAACCCTAAAGCCTAGCACCTAACCCTAATGCCTAGCACCTAACCCTAACGCCTAACCCTAACACCCACCCTAACCCTAACGCCTAACCCTAACACCCACCCCAACCCTAACGCCTAACCCTAACGCCTAGCACCTAACCCTAACCCTACCCTAACGCCTAACCCTAACGCCTAACCCTAACGCCTAACCCTAACGCCTACCCTAACCCCAACGCCTAACCCTAACCCTAACACCTACCCTAACCCTAAAGCCTAGCACCTAACCCTAATGCCTAGCACCTAACCCTAACGCCTAACCCTAACACCCACCCTAACCCTAACGCCTAACCCTAACACCCACCCCAACCCTAACGCCTAACCCTAACGCCTAGCACCTAACCCTAACCCTACCCTAACGCCTAACCCTAACACCTACCCTAACGCCTAACCCTAACGCCTACCCTAACCCTAACCCCTACCCTAACCCTAAAGCCTAGCACCTAACCCTAATGCCTAGCACCTAACCCTAATGCCTAGCACCTAACCCTAACGCCTAACCCCCACCCTAAACCTAACGCCTAAACCTAACGCCTAAACCTAACACCTACCCTAACCCTAACGCCTAACCCTAACACCCACCCTAACCCTAACGCCTAACCCTAACGCCTAGAACCTAACCCTAACGCCTACCCTAACCCTAACGCCTAGCACCTAACCCCTACCCTAACCTTAACACCTACCCTAACGCCTAACCCTAACCCCTACCCTAATCCTAACACATAACGCCTAAACCCTACCCTAAAACCCCCCCAATCCTAAGTCTAAAACCCCCCCAGACCGAACCCTAAACCAAAGCTAACCCTAGTCCTAATCGACCAAACTTCCCCAACCACCCCCCACCTATTCCTAACCTACCCAAAACACCCCCACCCCCGACCGAACTTCTGAATCTTCTTGATGGCTCCCGCCCTAAAATCCAAACTTTGTCCAGCCCTTAGACACGACTGATCCTTCAATTCGATATACTCATTGCAAAATTAATAGCACATGCTATTCATTGCAATCCCACTGATAATCCGAGCTGGAAAGGCAAGCGGACATGGATGGACACTAACTTAAGGCGTGAGCCGAATAAAAGTGGCAGCTGCTCGTGAAATTAAACTCAAGAAATGAGTATATAAACACAAGAGGGGAGGCTTTCCCACCCCTACTGCCCATTCACCCTACCCTAACTTTAAAGTGACACGCCGTCCGTTGTGACTGTCCAAGCAGTGCCAAAAATAAATGCCTTACAGGCAACAGAATCCAAGTTCAGCTGGTCGATACACAGAAATGGCGCGTGCCATTAAACAAGACATAAGAAAATTAAATTCTGCACTTTCAAGGCCATCTGGCCTGTGCTGCCATGGTCTCTACTGGGGAACAGTCGTGCCTAAGCTCACACCCCAATACCAAACTTGCGGGCCCTTCACCCCCAGGAATACATCCAATTCCCATTCCATTCCCAAATAATTATGTAACAAATAAACCAAAGTTTTAAATTAACACCCGAGTGTAATGGGGGTAGGGTTACGGACCTCTTAGATAGACAGGTCAGTTTTAATTATAATTAAATCCCCCCTCTTAGATAGGCAGGTTAACATTAATTATTAAATCCCTCCTTACTTCTGCATTTTAAATTTAGAATATAAATGTATTGCTGTTACAAAGACCTACCACACAGTGGCGCTGGGGAGCTAAAGCAACCCATTAATGTCCCAGGACTGGGTGATTTTACTGTTTGTTTGCTTTTGATGGACTTGGGGTGACCCAGCATGGGGTAGGGCTCTGTTACCACGGCAAACAGGTTATTTTGCAGGGCCACAAATGCACAGATCGGGCTTCCCATGGGACCATTTAAATTTAAACTTTAAAAACTTAAAAAAAACTTTAAAAAGGTGCAATTGTTTCAAACCCAGTGGGTCAATTAAAATTAAATTTAAAAGCAGCCTAATTGTTCCCCTTTGTTTCAGGACTGGTTTTTTTTGCAGAGGTTGTGGAGCACAAGGTAAACCCAATGTGGTGGGGCTCTGCTACCATGGTAACCAGGATGTTTTTTTGCAGGGGCTCAATGCACAGACCACACTTCCCATTGGGTCAATTTAATTTTTTAAAAACAGCCCAATTGTTTCAGGACAAGGAGACTTTTCCAACCAATCACATTCAACATGGGAGGGGTCAGCCAGCTCACTCACATTTATCCAACAGATTTTGCAACGAATCGGCCATTTTCCCCTGAGGAAGCTGGAGTAACAGCGAAACGTCGGGAAAAACTATTCCTAGCCGGAATACTCATTGAGTCAAAGAGAATTTTTTTCCACAGGTTGGAGAGAGAGAGAGAGAGAGAGAGAAAGGGAGAGAGAAGGATTGACTGGGCAGAGGGACTTCGGGAAACCGGAGAACCTTCCCGGAGAAGGAGAGAGAGAGGGAGCGACCAGGTAGAGGGACTTCGGGACGCCGGAGAACCTCCCTGGGGAAGGAGAGAGAGAAGGAGAGAGAGAAGGAGCGACCGGGCAGAGGGACTTCGGGACACCGGAGAACCTTAGTGCGGTAGAGTATTGTTACGAGGGGACATCCCACAGTAACTTTTCTTGCACATTTTACACCCAGACAATGCAACGGAATACACAAAGAAAACGTGGGCCTTTCCCACCACGCAGGAATTACGCACACACGGTTCCAGTAGGTAGAGGTAATTTAATTAGAGATAGTTTTGCTACAACGGTTAGATTAATTTATAAAATAGCCCAGACGATTCACCATTTAGTGTTACTAGAGAGCCAAAGGGAGCCTCCTAAAGGCATTATAAGACAATCAGATAAATTAACATTTTTTATAAAGCCAGCAAACCCATCACGGGAAACGCTGAGAAAATTGGCTTTAAATTCAGAAAACTGGGCAAAACAAACAAGACAAATTCTAATTGAGCATTACCAAATTAACCTCAAGAAATTGGATGATGACTGGCAAACAACAGAAATTACTGACCGGCTCCAGGAAGCCATTGCCAAAGCAATAAATTGGAATAAAAAGAATCTTAAGAACAGATTCAAAGCTCAAGCAATGGATGTGGTAAGAAAACACATCCGGCATCTGGCCACACGGAAAAACACAGGACAGCAGGTCAGCCCACAGACCAGGACTGCCTTGCCCCATAGACCGGGTACCCGGACCTCCAATGTGGCCACCACCTTGAACCTCGACATCATGCCTGCTTCCCAAGAGTCCGAGCCTCAAAGGCCTCGGCAGAGCGAGGGGAACGACCGACAGCTGGCTATACCGAACCGGACTATGACTAATCGCACACACCGAGTCCCAACCTCCACCAGACCGAGCCATCCCCCTCCCCACCCCCCCAGACCATCGACGAGTCGCTCCCCCACACATTGCTTCCCTCAGACCGTGGTAGAAGAACAGCCCGTGCCACAGAGACAGGACCAAACCAGGCCAACCTCTCCAACTCCACTGCCAACCCCCTTAGTTAATTGGTACCCCGACATTACAGTGGTACGTGAACCCCTCCCGCAAAGACAGAGAGAAGGCCGGAATGAGCCGACAGCCTCGACTTCCACAACGGCCCCCTCCACTGGACAGATGAACCCCTCCCCTACGAGTGTACACCCTAGGGCTACAGGGACACCCCCACCACAGAGGCAAAGCAGGAGCCGAACTCAGGCGACATCCTCGACCTCACAGACAAATTCTGTGACTGCATCCGCAGGCCCTGCGCCTGTCAGGGTGGACCCCGAGACGGTGACGACACGCTCACCCCCGCTACAAGGACAGAGTGACGACCATTCTGAATCTGACACTGATAGGGACAATCCACAGCCAGTGACAAGGCATCCTAATACTTGCCAGAAAAACAGAAATTGGCAACTCAAACCTGTTAAACCAATCTTGATCATGGGGGACTCTAATCTCTCCCAAATAAAAAGCTGCCCAAACCCAATCACACAAATTGACAGCTTTCCAGGAGCTAAATTCATTCATGCCACGGCTGTCCTAAACAAGTTACAACCTTCCCCAGAAATTAAGAAAGTGGTGCTGGCAATTGGCATTAACCACCGCACGCAAAGACCACTGACTGCAATTAAGCAACTACAAATTCTCCTAAAAGTGGCTAAAACTAAATTCCCTAATGCACAGATTTGGGTGCCCGAAATAAATTTCAGCCAATCACTCCCAGAAGGGGAAAAGGATACAATCCGTCAGTTAAATCAATTCATTAAAACCCAATCTTACATACCAGCCATAGCTGCCAGGTCCTTCAGGGTAAGCAGGGATCACATTCACTGGACAGAGAACACGGCACTGATCATGATCAATAAATGGATGAAACATTTAAACTAAATAGTACTGCAACCCTAGAAAAGCGGTGCCTTAACTTAGGAGAAACTATTGTCAATATTTCCAAACTCTTTACCCCTACAGAAACACAGAAAGGGGTCCTAAACAAGGGTCTTACATTTGTGCCAGTCACAAAGCCATGTAAAAAGCAGATTCAGAATGACTTAGAAAGCTTTTACAGAAGAATTAAACTCACAGATTACTTTAGGGACTCAATTACAGACAAACAACCCTTCATGCCGTCATCGGACTGGACCCCAGAAGACACTGAAATACACCCAGAGATAGTAAATTTTATGAGTGTAACTCAAAAGGAAATAGAAAAAATCCCCATATTAAAAGATAAACAGAATCTCACCAGAAGAGAAAGGCAGGCGATTAGGGAATTAAAAACTAACCCGAACATAGTTATAAAACCAGCAGATAAGGGCAGTAGTATAGTTCTCATGGACAAACAACAGTACCTGTTTGAAGCACACAGACAATTAAATAACACGGACCACTACATTAAATTAACAAAACCCATCTTTCAGGAAACACAAAAAGAGATTGACAATATATTAGAACGACTCCATAAGTCTAAATTTATTAAACAGAAACAGGTTGAATACCTGAGAGGGGAACAACCGCGGCCCAGAAAGTTTTACATACTGCCCAAAATACATAAACATCCAGATACATGGACAATTCCAGGGGAGATACCACCGGGAAGACCCATTGTGTCAGACTGTGGCAGTGAATCCTACAGGGTAGCTGAATACATTGATTCATTCCTGAACCCCTTGGCCCAGAAACATCCCAGTTATATCAAGGACACATATCACTTCACAGAAATAGTTAACTCATTGACCGTACCCCCTAATGCCCTTCTTTTTACCATGGACATCGAAAGCCTATATACAAATATAGAAACAAACAGAGGTATACAGGCAGTTAAAAATGCCCTTGCTAAATTTCCCCACCCTAAAAGACCAGATGAAGCTATAATTCAGCTACTACATCTGGGTTTAACAAAAAATGACTTTGAATTCGATGGGGAATCGTACCTCCAAATTAAGGGCACAGCTATGGGTAAAAAGTTTGCCCCGTCCTATGCAAACATTTACATGGCAGACTGGGAGGAGAGTGTCTTCAAAAAGTGTCCCAAGCGCCCAATGTGCTATTATAGGTACTTGGATGATATATGGGGGGTTTGGACCCACACAGAATCAGAATTAGAAGATTTCATCAACACTCTCAATAATCATCACCCCTCCATTAAAATTAAAGCCACAACACACAAGGAAAGCATTGACTTTCTCGACACTACAGTTTTTAAGTTGCCACTAGAGAACAACAGTCACAAATTAGCAACAAAGGTATTCTTCAAAGTAACTGACACACATACACTCCTGCACACTAAAAGCCATCATCCCAGGCACACCTTTAGGGGACTGGTAAAGTCACAACTCATGCGGTTCCACCGCATATCCACAAAACTAGAAGATTTCAACAAAGCGGTCACCACCCTTTTCACCGCACTGAGACGGAGGGGGTACACAAAGAGATTCCTCAGACATATCAAGTCCAATTTCCTGAGGGAGATGGAGAACCCACAGCCACGGTATAGGCCAACTACAAGACTACCACTTGTTACAACATACGGCGCAACAACTCAACAGATAAATAGGGTAGTGAGAAACCAGTTTGAAAAGTTAAAAGGGGATGTTAACTCACTGAGCCAATATAGCATAACATCAGCTTTCAAAAGAGGCAAAAACCTAAAAGACCTATTGGTCACCAGTAGCGTAAAGGCACAAACCGTACCAAATTGCGGTGACAGACAATGTGGAACATGTAAACACCTAAAGGTCTTAAAAATCTTGCAAAACGAGAACACAGGAAAAACCGCTTTAATAAAGCAAAGAATTACATGCGAGCAACAAAATGTAGTCTATGCAATTCGATGTAAACAGTGCCACATTTTATATATCGGGGAAACAGGGAACACTTTAAGAACTAGATTTACGGGACACCTTAGTTCCATCCGGACAGGGAAGGAAGACAAGGCGATAACCAGACATTTTATGCAACATGGAATTCAGTCCCTGGAAATCATGGGGCTTGAAACTAACTTGAATTGGACACCAATACAAAGGAAAAGGAAAGAGAGATGGTGGATCTTAACATTACAAACCCAGTTACCAAAGGGTCTGAACCAAATGTAGGACAGCAAATATTTCTTCACCCATACTTAAAACGTAACACATCCAAAACAATCCTGAACTCCACATATCCCGAATCCATGGGAACACAGCACACCATCCACAACCATCTCGGATAATAACACCAGCCTTAGAAGTAGCCCATCTACCCAAAGAAAATTGGTGCCCTAACCCTAGCCCTAACCCCAATCCCCACAACACTCATGTAACCCCCGCCCCAGACCCATCCAGGACCCTAAAATCTAACCCCAAAACCAATGGCCGGACCCCAGCCCCAACCCTAGCCCAAACCCCCCCATAACATCAATGTAACACTTACCCCTGGATCCAGACCCAACCAGAAGGCTTAATTCCAAAGCCTAACGCCCCAACTCCAACAAGTAACCCTAAACCTAACTCCAACACGTAACTCCAGCCCGAACGCCCAACACTAACTCTAACCCCCAAACCTAATGCGTAACCCCAACGCCCAACCCCAACGCCCAACCCCTAACCCTAACCCCCAAACCTAATGCGTAACCCTAACGCCTAACCCTAACGCCTAGCACCTAACCCTAACGCCGAACCCTAACGCCTAGCGCCTAACCCTAACGCCTAACCCTAGCGCCTAACCCTAGCGCCTAACCCTAACGCCTAACCCTAACGCCTAACCCTAACGCCTAACCCTAACGCCTAACCCTAACGCTAGCCCTAACGCCTAGCCCTAACGCCTAACCCTAACGCCTAGCACCTAACCCTAACCCTACCCTAACGCCTAACCCTAACACCTACCCTAACGCCTAACCCTAACACCCACCCTAACCCTAACGCCTAACCCTAACGCCTAGCACCTAACCCTAACCCTAACCCTAACCCTAACCCTAACCCTAACGCCGAACCCTAACGCCTAGCGCCTAACCCTAGCGCCTAACCCTAGCGCCTAACCCTAACGCCTAACCCTAACGCCTAACCCTAACGCCTAACCCTAACGCCTAACCCTAACGCCTAACCCTAACGCCTAGCCCTAACGCCTAGCCCTAACGCCTAACCCTAACGCCTAGCACCTAACCCTAACCCTACCCTAACGCCTAACCCTAACACCTACCCTAACGCCTAACCCTAACACCCACCCTAACCCTAACGCCTAACCCTAACGCCTAGCACCTAACCCTAACCCTAACGCCTAACCCTAACACCTACCCTAACGCCTAACCCTAACACCTACCCTAACCCCAACGCCTAACCCTAACGTGTACCCTAACCCTAAAGCCTAGCACCTAACCCTAATGCCTAGCACCTAACCCTAACGCCTAACCCTAACACCCACCCTAACCCTAACGCCTAACCCTAACACCCACCCCAACCCTAACGCCTAACCCTAACGCCTAGCACCTAACCCTAACCCTACCCTAACGCCTAACCCTAACGCCTAACCCTAACGCCTAACCCTAACGCCTACCCTAACCCCAACGCCTAACCCTAACCCTAACACCTACCCTAACCCTAAAGCCTAGCACCTAACCCTAATGCCTAGCACCTAACCCTAACGCCTAACCCTAACACCCACCCTAACCCTAACGCCTAACCCTAACACCCACCCCAACCCTAACGCCTAACCCTAACGCCTAGCACCTAACCCTAACCCTACCCTAACGCCTAACCCTAACACCTACCCTAACGCCTAACCCTAACGCCTACCCTAACCCTAACCCCTACCCTAACCCTAAAGCCTAGCACCTAACCCTAATGCCTAGCACCTAACCCTAATGCCTAGCACCTAACCCTAACGCCTAACCCCCACCCTAAACCTAACGCCTAAACCTAACGCCTAAACCTAACACCTACCCTAACCCTAACGCCTAACCCTAACACCCACCCTAACCCTAACGCCTAACCC
>NC_090377.1:44561-57061 GCF_036365525.1 Heterodontus francisci
GAGCCTCCTAAAGGCATTATAAGACAATCAGATAAATTAACATTTTTTATAAAGCCAGCAAACCCATCACGGGAAACGCTGAGAAAATTGGCTTTAAATTCAGAAAACTGGGCAAAACAAACAAGACAAATTCTAATTGAGCATTACCAAATTAACCTCAAGAAATTGGATGATGACTGGCAAACAACAGAAATTACTGACCGGCTCCAGGAAGCCATTGCCAAAGCAATAAATTGGAATAAAAAGAATCTTAAGAACAGATTCAAAGCTCAAGCAATGGATGTGGTAAGAAAACACATCCGGCATCTGGCCACACGGAAAAACACAGGACAGCAGGTCAGCCCACAGACCAGGACTGCCTTGCCCCATAGACCGGGTACCCGGACCTCCAATGTGGCCACCACCTTGAACCTCGACATCATGCCTGCTTCCCAAGAGTCCGAGCCTCAAAGGCCTCGGCAGAGCGAGGGGAACGACCGACAGCTGGCTATACCGAACCGGACTATGACTAATCGCACACACCGAGTCCCAACCTCCACCAGACCGAGCCATCCCCCTCCCCACCCCCCCAGACCATCGACGAGTCGCTCCCCCACACATTGCTTCCCTCAGACCGTGGTAGAAGAACAGCCCGTGCCACAGAGACAGGACCAAACCAGGCCAACCTCTCCAACTCCACTGCCAACCCCCTTAGTTAATTGGTACCCCGACATTACAGTGGTACGTGAACCCCTCCCGCAAAGACAGAGAGAAGGCCGGAATGAGCCGACAGCCTCGACTTCCACAACGGCCCCCTCCACTGGACAGATGAACCCCTCCCCTACGAGTGTACACCCTAGGGCTACAGGGACACCCCCACCACAGAGGCAAAGCAGGAGCCGAACTCAGGCGACATCCTCGACCTCACAGACAAATTCTGTGACTGCATCCGCAGGCCCTGCGCCTGTCAGGGTGGACCCCGAGACGGTGACGACACGCTCACCCCCGCTACAAGGACAGAGTGACGACCATTCTGAATCTGACACTGATAGGGACAATCCACAGCCAGTGACAAGGCATCCTAATACTTGCCAGAAAAACAGAAATTGGCAACTCAAACCTGTTAAACCAATCTTGATCATGGGGGACTCTAATCTCTCCCAAATAAAAAGCTGCCCAAACCCAATCACACAAATTGACAGCTTTCCAGGAGCTAAATTCATTCATGCCACGGCTGTCCTAAACAAGTTACAACCTTCCCCAGAAATTAAGAAAGTGGTGCTGGCAATTGGCATTAACCACCGCACGCAAAGACCACTGACTGCAATTAAGCAACTACAAATTCTCCTAAAAGTGGCTAAAACTAAATTCCCTAATGCACAGATTTGGGTGCCCGAAATAAATTTCAGCCAATCACTCCCAGAAGGGGAAAAGGATACAATCCGTCAGTTAAATCAATTCATTAAAACCCAATCTTACATACCAGCCATAGCTGCCAGGTCCTTCAGGGTAAGCAGGGATCACATTCACTGGACAGAGAACACGGCACTGATCATGATCAATAAATGGATGAAACATTTAAACTAAATAGTACTGCAACCCTAGAAAAGCGGTGCCTTAACTTAGGAGAAACTATTGTCAATATTTCCAAACTCTTTACCCCTACAGAAACACAGAAAGGGGTCCTAAACAAGGGTCTTACATTTGTGCCAGTCACAAAGCCATGTAAAAAGCAGATTCAGAATGACTTAGAAAGCTTTTACAGAAGAATTAAACTCACAGATTACTTTAGGGACTCAATTACAGACAAACAACCCTTCATGCCGTCATCGGACTGGACCCCAGAAGACACTGAAATACACCCAGAGATAGTAAATTTTATGAGTGTAACTCAAAAGGAAATAGAAAAAATCCCCATATTAAAAGATAAACAGAATCTCACCAGAAGAGAAAGGCAGGCGATTAGGGAATTAAAAACTAACCCGAACATAGTTATAAAACCAGCAGATAAGGGCAGTAGTATAGTTCTCATGGACAAACAACAGTACCTGTTTGAAGCACACAGACAATTAAATAACACGGACCACTACATTAAATTAACAAAACCCATCTTTCAGGAAACACAAAAAGAGATTGACAATATATTAGAACGACTCCATAAGTCTAAATTTATTAAACAGAAACAGGTTGAATACCTGAGAGGGGAACAACCGCGGCCCAGAAAGTTTTACATACTGCCCAAAATACATAAACATCCAGATACATGGACAATTCCACCGGGAAGACCCATTGTGTCAGACTGTGGCAGTGAATCCTACAGGGTAGCTGAATACATTGATTCATTCCTGAACCCCTTGGCCCAGAAACATCCCAGTTATATCAAGGACACATATCACTTCACAGAAATAGTTAACTCATTGACCGTACCCCCTAATGCCCTTCTTTTTACCATGGACATCGAAAGCCTATATACAAATATAGAAACAAACAGAGGTATACAGGCAGTTAAAAATGCCCTTGCTAAATTTCCCCACCCTAAAAGACCAGATGAAGCTATAATTCAGCTACTACATCTGGGTTTAACAAAAAATGACTTTGAATTCGATGGGGAATCGTACCTCCAAATTAAGGGCACAGCTATGGGTAAAAAGTTTGCCCCGTCCTATGCAAACATTTACATGGCAGACTGGGAGGAGAGTGTCTTCAAAAAGTGTCCCAAGCGCCCAATGTGCTATTATAGGTACTTGGATGATATATGGGGGGTTTGGACCCACACAGAATCAGAATTAGAAGATTTCATCAACACTCTCAATAATCATCACCCCTCCATTAAAATTAAAGCCACAACACACAAGGAAAGCATTGACTTTCTCGACACTACAGTTTTTAAGTTGCCACTAGAGAACAACAGTCACAAATTAGCAACAAAGGTATTCTTCAAAGTAACTGACACACATACACTCCTGCACACTAAAAGCCATCATCCCAGGCACACCTTTAGGGGACTGGTAAAGTCACAACTCATGCGGTTCCACCGCATATCCACAAAACTAGAAGATTTCAACAAAGCGGTCACCACCCTTTTCACCGCACTGAGACGGAGGGGGTACACAAAGAGATTCCTCAGACATATCAAGTCCAATTTCCTGAGGGAGATGGAGAACCCACAGCCACGGTATAGGCCAACTACAAGACTACCACTTGTTACAACATACGGCGCAACAACTCAACAGATAAATAGGGTAGTGAGAAACCAGTTTGAAAAGTTAAAAGGGGATGTTAACTCACTGAGCCAATATAGCATAACATCAGCTTTCAAAAGAGGCAAAAACCTAAAAGACCTATTGGTCACCAGTAGCGTAAAGGCACAAACCGTACCAAATTGCGGTGACAGACAATGTGGAACATGTAAACACCTAAAGGTCTTAAAAATCTTGCAAAACGAGAACACAGGAAAAACCGCTTTAATAAAGCAAAGAATTACATGCGAGCAACAAAATGTAGTCTATGCAATTCGATGTAAACAGTGCCACATTTTATATATCGGGGAAACAGGGAACACTTTAAGAACTAGATTTACGGGACACCTTAGTTCCATCCGGACAGGGAAGGAAGACAAGGCGATAACCAGACATTTTATGCAACATGGAATTCAGTCCCTGGAAATCATGGGGCTTGAAACTAACTTGAATTGGACACCAATACAAAGGAAAAGGAAAGAGAGATGGTGGATCTTAACATTACAAACCCAGTTACCAAAGGGTCTGAACCAAATGTAGGACAGCAAATATTTCTTCACCCATACTTAAAACGTAACACATCCAAAACAATCCTGAACTCCACATATCCCGAATCCATGGGAACACAGCACACCATCCACAACCATCTCGGATAATAACACCAGCCTTAGAAGTAGCCCATCTACCCAAAGAAAATTGGTGCCCTAACCCTAGCCCTAACCCCAATCCCCACAACACTCATGTAACCCCCGCCCCAGACCCATCCAGGACCCTAAAATCTAACCCCAAAACCAATGGCCGGACCCCAGCCCCAACCCTAGCCCAAACCCCCCCATAACATCAATGTAACACTTACCCCTGGATCCAGACCCAACCAGAAGGCTTAATTCCAAAGCCTAACGCCCCAACTCCAACAAGTAACCCTAAACCTAACTCCAACACGTAACTCCAGCCCGAACGCCCAACACTAACTCTAACCCCCAAACCTAATGCGTAACCCCAACGCCCAACCCCAACGCCCAACCCCTAACCCTAACCCCCAAACCTAATGCGTAACCCTAACGCCTAACCCTAACGCCTAGCACCTAACCCTAACGCCGAACCCTAACGCCTAGCGCCTAACCCTAACGCCTAACCCTAGCGCCTAACCCTAGCGCCTAACCCTAACGCCTAACCCTAACGCCTAACCCTAACGCCTAACCCTAACGCCTAACCCTAACGCTAGCCCTAACGCCTAGCCCTAACGCCTAACCCTAACGCCTAGCACCTAACCCTAACCCTACCCTAACGCCTACCCTAACGCCTAACCCTAACACCTACCCTAACGCCTAACCCTAACACCCACCCTAACCCTAACGCCTAACCCTAACGCCTAGCACCTAACCCTAACCCTAACCCTAACCCTAACCCTAACCCTAACGCCGAACCCTAACGCCTAGCGCCTAACCCTAGCGCCTAACCCTAGCGCCTAACCCTAACGCCTAACCCTAACGCCTAACCCTAACGCCTAACCCTAACGCCTAACCCTAACGCCTAACCCTAACGCCTAGCCCTAACGCCTAGCCCTAACGCCTAACCCTAACGCCTAGCACCTAACCCTAACCCTACCCTAACGCCTAACCCTAACACCTACCCTAACGCCTAACCCTAACACCCACCCTAACCCTAACGCCTAACCCTAACGCCTAGCACCTAACCCTAACCCTAACGCCTAACCCTAACACCTACCCTAACGCCTAACCCTAACACCTACCCTAACCCCAACGCCTAACCCTAACGTGTACCCTAACCCTAAAGCCTAGCACCTAACCCTAATGCCTAGCACCTAACCCTAACGCCTAACCCTAACACCCACCCTAACCCTAACGCCTAACCCTAACACCCACCCCAACCCTAACGCCTAACCCTAACGCCTAGCACCTAACCCTAACCCTACCCTAACGCCTAACCCTAACGCCTAACCCTAACGCCTACCCTAACCCCAACGCCTAACCCTAACCCTAACACCTACCCTAACCCTAAAGCCTAGCACCTAACCCTAATGCCTAGCACCTAACCCTAACGCCTAACCCTAACACCCACCCTAACCCTAACGCCTAACCCTAACACCCACCCCAACCCTAACGCCTAACCCTAACGCCTAGCACCTAACCCTAACCCTACCCTAACGCCTAACCCTAACACCTACCCTAACGCCTAACCCTAACGCCTACCCTAACCCTAACCCCTACCCTAACCCTAAAGCCTAGCACCTAACCCTAATGCCTAGCACCTAACCCTAATGCCTAGCACCTAACCCTAACGCCTAACCCCCACCCTAAACCTAACGCCTAAACCTAACGCCTAAACCTAACACCTACCCTAACCCTAACGCCTAACCCTAACACCCACCCTAACCCTAACGCCTAACCCTAACGCCTAGAACCTAACCCTAACGCCTACCCTAACCCTAACGCCTAGCACCTAACCCCTACCCTAACCTTAACACCTACCCTAACGCCTAACCCTAACCCCTACCCTAATCCTAACACATAACGCCTAAACCCTACCCTAAAACCCCCCCAATCCTAAGTCTAAAACCCCCCCAGACCGAACCCTAAACCAAAGCTAACCCTAGTCCTAATCGACCAAACTTCCCCAACCACCCCCCACCTATTCCTAACCTACCCAAAACACCCCCACCCCCGACCGAACTTCTGAATCTTCTTGATGGCTCCCGCCCTAAAATCCAAACTTTGTCCAGCCCTTAGACACGACTGATCCTTCAATTCGATATACTCATTGCAAAATTAATAGCACATGCTATTCATTGCAATCCCACTGATAATCCGAGCTGGAAAGGCAAGCGGACATGGATGGACACTAACTTAAGGCGTGAGCCGAATAAAAGTGGCAGCTGCTCGTGAAATTAAACTCAAGAAATGAGTATATAAACACAAGAGGGGAGGCTTTCCCACCCCTACTGCCCATTCACCCTACCCTAACTTTAAAGTGACACGCCGTCCGTTGTGACTGTCCAAGCAGTGCCAAAAATAAATGCCTTACAGGCAACAGAATCCAAGTTCAGCTGGTCGATACACAGAAATGGCGCGTGCCATTAAACAAGACATAAGAAAATTAAATTCTGCACTTTCAAGGCCATCTGGCCTGTGCTGCCATGGTCTCTACTGGGGAACAGTCGTGCCTAAGCTCACACCCCAATACCAAACTTGCGGGCCCTTCACCCCCAGGAATACATCCAATTCCCATTCCATTCCCAAATAATTATGTAACAAATAAACCAAAGTTTTAAATTAACACCCGAGTGTAATGGGGGTAGGGTTACGGACCTCTTAGATAGACAGGTCAGTTTTAATTATAATTAAATCCCCCCTCTTAGATAGGCAGGTTAACATTAATTATTAAATCCCTCCTTACTTCTGCATTTTAAATTTAGAATATAAATGTATTGCTGTTACAAAGACCTACCACACAGTGGCGCTGGGGAGCTAAAGCAACCCATTAATGTCCCAGGACTGGGTGATTTTACTGTTTGTTTGCTTTTGATGGACTTGGGGTGACCCAGCATGGGGTAGGGCTCTGTTACCACGGCAAACAGGTTATTTTGCAGGGCCACAAATGCACAGATCGGGCTTCCCATGGGACCATTTAAATTTAAACTTTAAAAACTTAAAAAAAACTTTAAAAAGGTGCAATTGTTTCAAACCCAGTGGGTCAATTAAAATTAAATTTAAAAGCAGCCTAATTGTTCCCCTTTGTTTCAGGACTGGTTTTTTTTGCAGAGGTTGTGGAGCACAAGGTAAACCCAATGTGGTGGGGCTCTGCTACCATGGTAACCAGGATGTTTTTTTGCAGGGGCTCAATGCACAGACCACACTTCCCATTGGGTCAATTTAATTTTTTAAAAACAGCCCAATTGTTTCAGGACAAGGAGACTTTTCCAACCAATCACATTCAACATGGGAGGGGTCAGCCAGCTCACTCACATTTATCCAACAGATTTTGCAACGAATCGGCCATTTTCCCCTGAGGAAGCTGGAGTAACAGCGAAACGTCGGGAAAAACTATTCCTAGCCGGAATACTCATTGAGTCAAAGAGAATTTTTTTCCACAGGTTGGAGAGAGAGAGAGAGAGAGAGAGAAAGGGAGAGAGAAGGATTGACTGGGCAGAGGGACTTCGGGAAACCGGAGAACCTTCCCGGAGAAGGAGAGAGAGAGGGAGCGACCAGGTAGAGGGACTTCGGGACGCCGGAGAACCTCCCTGGGGAAGGAGAGAGAGAAGGAGAGAGAGAAGGAGCGACCGGGCAGAGGGACTTCGGGACACCGGAGAACCTTAGTGCGGTAGAGTATTGTTACGAGGGGACATCCCACAGTAACTTTTCTTGCACATTTTACACCCAGACAATGCAACGGAATACACAAAGAAAACGTGGGCCTTTCCCACCACGCAGGAATTACGCACACACGGTTCCAGTAGGTAGAGGTAATTTAATTAGAGATAGTTTTGCTACAACGGTTAGATTAATTTATAAAATAGCCCAGACGATTCACCATTTAGTGTTACTAGAGAGCCAAAGGGAGCCTCCTAAAGGCATTATAAGACAATCAGATAAATTAACATTTTTTATAAAGCCAGCAAACCCATCACGGGAAACGCTGAGAAAATTGGCTTTAAATTCAGAAAACTGGGCAAAACAAACAAGACAAATTCTAATTGAGCATTACCAAATTAACCTCAAGAAATTGGATGATGACTGGCAAACAACAGAAATTACTGACCGGCTCCAGGAAGCCATTGCCAAAGCAATAAATTGGAATAAAAAGAATCTTAAGAACAGATTCAAAGCTCAAGCAATGGATGTGGTAAGAAAACACATCCGGCATCTGGCCACACGGAAAAACACAGGACAGCAGGTCAGCCCACAGACCAGGACTGCCTTGCCCCATAGACCGGGTACCCGGACCTCCAATGTGGCCACCACCTTGAACCTCGACATCATGCCTGCTTCCCAAGAGTCCGAGCCTCAAAGGCCTCGGCAGAGCGAGGGGAACGACCGACAGCTGGCTATACCGAACCGGACTATGACTAATCGCACACACCGAGTCCCAACCTCCACCAGACCGAGCCATCCCCCTCCCCACCCCCCCAGACCATCGACGAGTCGCTCCCCCACACATTGCTTCCCTCAGACCGTGGTAGAAGAACAGCCCGTGCCACAGAGACAGGACCAAACCAGGCCAACCTCTCCAACTCCACTGCCAACCCCCTTAGTTAATTGGTACCCCGACATTACAGTGGTACGTGAACCCCTCCCGCAAAGACAGAGAGAAGGCCGGAATGAGCCGACAGCCTCGACTTCCACAACGGCCCCCTCCACTGGACAGATGAACCCCTCCCCTACGAGTGTACACCCTAGGGCTACAGGGACACCCCCACCACAGAGGCAAAGCAGGAGCCGAACTCAGGCGACATCCTCGACCTCACAGACAAATTCTGTGACTGCATCCGCAGGCCCTGCGCCTGTCAGGGTGGACCCCGAGACGGTGACGACACGCTCACCCCCGCTACAAGGACAGAGTGACGACCATTCTGAATCTGACACTGATAGGGACAATCCACAGCCAGTGACAAGGCATCCTAATACTTGCCAGAAAAACAGAAATTGGCAACTCAAACCTGTTAAACCAATCTTGATCATGGGGGACTCTAATCTCTCCCAAATAAAAAGCTGCCCAAACCCAATCACACAAATTGACAGCTTTCCAGGAGCTAAATTCATTCATGCCACGGCTGTCCTAAACAAGTTACAACCTTCCCCAGAAATTAAGAAAGTGGTGCTGGCAATTGGCATTAACCACCGCACGCAAAGACCACTGACTGCAATTAAGCAACTACAAATTCTCCTAAAAGTGGCTAAAACTAAATTCCCTAATGCACAGATTTGGGTGCCCGAAATAAATTTCAGCCAATCACTCCCAGAAGGGGAAAAGGATACAATCCGTCAGTTAAATCAATTCATTAAAACCCAATCTTACATACCAGCCATAGCTGCCAGGTCCTTCAGGGTAAGCAGGGATCACATTCACTGGACAGAGAACACGGCACTGATCATGATCAATAAATGGATGAAACATTTAAACTAAATAGTACTGCAACCCTAGAAAAGCGGTGCCTTAACTTAGGAGAAACTATTGTCAATATTTCCAAACTCTTTACCCCTACAGAAACACAGAAAGGGGTCCTAAACAAGGGTCTTACATTTGTGCCAGTCACAAAGCCATGTAAAAAGCAGATTCAGAATGACTTAGAAAGCTTTTACAGAAGAATTAAACTCACAGATTACTTTAGGGACTCAATTACAGACAAACAACCCTTCATGCCGTCATCGGACTGGACCCCAGAAGACACTGAAATACACCCAGAGATAGTAAATTTTATGAGTGTAACTCAAAAGGAAATAGAAAAAATCCCCATATTAAAAGATAAACAGAATCTCACCAGAAGAGAAAGGCAGGCGATTAGGGAATTAAAAACTAACCCGAACATAGTTATAAAACCAGCAGATAAGGGCAGTAGTATAGTTCTCATGGACAAACAACAGTACCTGTTTGAAGCACACAGACAATTAAATAACACGGACCACTACATTAAATTAACAAAACCCATCTTTCAGGAAACACAAAAAGAGATTGACAATATATTAGAACGACTCCATAAGTCTAAATTTATTAAACAGAAACAGGTTGAATACCTGAGAGGGGAACAACCGCGGCCCAGAAAGTTTTACATACTGCCCAAAATACATAAACATCCAGATACATGGACAATTCCAGGGGAGATACCACCGGGAAGACCCATTGTGTCAGACTGTGGCAGTGAATCCTACAGGGTAGCTGAATACATTGATTCATTCCTGAACCCCTTGGCCCAGAAACATCCCAGTTATATCAAGGACACATATCACTTCACAGAAATAGTTAACTCATTGACCGTACCCCCTAATGCCCTTCTTTTTACCATGGACATCGAAAGCCTATATACAAATATAGAAACAAACAGAGGTATACAGGCAGTTAAAAATGCCCTTGCTAAATTTCCCCACCCTAAAAGACCAGATGAAGCTATAATTCAGCTACTACATCTGGGTTTAACAAAAAATGACTTTGAATTCGATGGGGAATCGTACCTCCAAATTAAGGGCACAGCTATGGGTAAAAAGTTTGCCCCGTCCTATGCAAACATTTACATGGCAGACTGGGAGGAGAGTGTCTTCAAAAAGTGTCCCAAGCGCCCAATGTGCTATTATAGGTACTTGGATGATATATGGGGGGTTTGGACCCACACAGAATCAGAATTAGAAGATTTCATCAACACTCTCAATAATCATCACCCCTCCATTAAAATTAAAGCCACAACACACAAGGAAAGCATTGACTTTCTCGACACTACAGTTTTTAAGTTGCCACTAGAGAACAACAGTCACAAATTAGCAACAAAGGTATTCTTCAAAGTAACTGACACACATACACTCCTGCACACTAAAAGCCATCATCCCAGGCACACCTTTAGGGGACTGGTAAAGTCACAACTCATGCGGTTCCACCGCATATCCACAAAACTAGAAGATTTCAACAAAGCGGTCACCACCCTTTTCACCGCACTGAGACGGAGGGGGTACACAAAGAGATTCCTCAGACATATCAAGTCCAATTTCCTGAGGGAGATGGAGAACCCACAGCCACGGTATAGGCCAACTACAAGACTACCACTTGTTACAACATACGGCGCAACAACTCAACAGATAAATAGGGTAGTGAGAAACCAGTTTGAAAAGTTAAAAGGGGATGTTAACTCACTGAGCCAATATAGCATAACATCAGCTTTCAAAAGAGGCAAAAACCTAAAAGACCTATTGGTCACCAGTAGCGTAAAGGCACAAACCGTACCAAATTGCGGTGACAGACAATGTGGAACATGTAAACACCTAAAGGTCTTAAAAATCTTGCAAAACGAGAACACAGGAAAAACCGCTTTAATAAAGCAAAGAATTACATGCGAGCAACAAAATGTAGTCTATGCAATTCGATGTAAACAGTGCCACATTTTATATATCGGGGAAACAGGGAACACTTTAAGAACTAGATTTACGGGACACCTTAGTTCCATCCGGACAGGGAAGGAAGACAAGGCGATAACCAGACATTTTATGCAACATGGAATTCAGTCCCTGGAAATCATGGGGCTTGAAACTAACTTGAATTGGACACCAATACAAAGGAAAAGGAAAGAGAGATGGTGGATCTTAACATTACAAACCCAGTTACCAAAGGACAGCAAATATTTCTTCACCCATACTTAAAACGTAACACATCCAAAACAATCCTGAACTCCACATATCCCGAATCCATGGGAACACAGCACACCATCCACAACCATCTCGGATAATAACACCAGCCTTAGAAGTAGCCCATCTACCCAAAGAAAATTGGTGCCCTAACCCTAGCCCTAACCCCAATCCCCACAACACTCATGTAACCCCCGCCCCAGACCCATCCAGGACCCTAAAATCTAACCCCAAAACCAATGGCCGGACCCCAGCCCCAACCCTAGCCCAAACCCCCCCATAACATCAATGTAACACTTACCCCTGGATCCAGACCCAACCAGAAGGCTTAATTCCAAAGCCTAACGCCCCAACTCCAACAAGTAACCCTAAACCTAACTCCAACACGTAACTCCAGCCCGAACGCCCAACACTAACTCTAACCCCCAAACCTAATGCGTAACCCCAACGCCCAACCCCAACGCCCAACCCCTAACCCTAACCCCCAAACCTAATGCGTAACCCTAACGCCTAACCCTAACGCCTAGCACCTAACCCTAACGCCGAACCCTAACGCCTAGCGCCTAACCCTAACGCCTAACCCTAGCGCCTAACCCTAGCGCCTAACCCTAACGCCTAACCCTAACGCCTAACCCTAACGCCTAACCCTAACGCCTAACCCTAACGCTAGCCCTAACGCCTAGCCCTAACGCCTAACCCTAACGCCTAGCACCTAACCCTAACCCTACCCTAACGCCTAACCCTAACACCTACCCTAACGCCTAACCCTAACACCCACCCTAACCCTAACGCCTAACCCTAACGCCTAGCACCTAACCCTAACCCTAACCCTAACCCTAACCCTAACCCTAACGCCGAACCCTAACGCCTAGCGCCTAACCCTAGCGCCTAACCCTAGCGCCTAACCCTAACGCCTAACCCTAACGCCTAACCCTAA
>NC_090377.1:64561-94561 GCF_036365525.1 Heterodontus francisci
TGCTGTTACAAAGACCTACCACACAGTGGCGCTGGGGAGCTAAAGCAACCCATTAATGTCCCAGGACTGGGTGATTTTACTGTTTGTTTGCTTTTGATGGACTTGGGGTGACCCAGCATGGGGTAGGGCTCTGTTACCACGGCAAACAGGTTATTTTGCAGGGCCACAAATGCACAGATCGGGCTTCCCATGGGACCATTTAAATTTAAACTTTAAAAACTTAAAAAAACTTTAAAAAGGTGCAATTGTTTCAAACCCAGTGGGTCAATTAAAATTAAATTTAAAAGCAGCCTAATTGTTCCCCTTTGTTTCAGGACTGGTTTTTTTTGCAGAGGTTGTGGAGCACAAGGTAAACCCAATGTGGTGGGGCTCTGCTACCATGGTAACCAGGATGTTTTTTTGCAGGGGCTCAATGCACAGACCACACTTCCCATTGGGTCAATTTAATTTTTTAAAAACAGCCCAATTGTTTCAGGACAAGGAGACTTTTCCAACCAATCACATTCAACATGGGAGGGGTCAGCCAGCTCACTCACATTTATCCAACAGATTTTGCAACGAATCGGCCATTTTCCCCTGAGGAAGCTGGAGTAACAGCGAAACGTCGGGAAAAACTATTCCTAGCCGGAATACTCATTGAGTCAAAGAGAATTTTTTTCCACAGGTTGGAGAGAGAGAGAGAGAGAAAGGGAGAGAGAAGGATTGACTGGGTAGAGGGACTTCGGGAAACCGGAGAACCTTCCCGGAGAAGGAGAGAGGGAGCGACCAGGTAGAGGGACTTCGGGACGCCGGAGAACCTCCCTGGGGAAGGAGAGAGAGAAGGAGAGAGAGAAGGAGCGACCGGGCAGAGGGACTTCGGGACACCGGAGAACCTTAGTGCGGTAGAGTATTGTTACGAGGGGACATCCCACAGTAACTTTTCTTGCACATTTTACACCCAGACAATGCAACGGAATACACAAAGAAAACGTGGGCCTTTCCCACCACGCAGGAATTACGCACACACGGTTCCAGTAGGTAGAGGTAATTTAATTAGAGATAGTTTTGCTACAACGGTTAGATTGATTTATAAAATAGCCCAGACGATTCACCATTTAGTGTTACTAGAGAGCCAAAGGGAGCCTCCTAAAGGCATTATAAGACAATCAGATAAATTAACATTTTTTATAAAGCCAGCAAACCCATCACGGGAAACGCTGAGAAAGTTGGCTTTAAATTCAGAAAACTGGGCAAAACAAACAAGACAAATTCTAATTGAGCATTACCAAATTAACCTCAAGAAATTGGATGATGACTGGCAAACAACAGAAATTACTGACCGGCTCCAGGAAGCCATTGCCAAAGCAATAAATTGGAATAAAAAGAATCTTAAGAACAGATTCAAAGCTCAAACAATGGATGTGGTAAGAAAACACATCCGGCATCTGGCCACACGGAAAAACACAGGACAGCAGGTCAGCCCACAGACCAGGACTGCCTTGCCCCATAGACCGGGTACCCGGACCTCCAATGTGGCCACCACCTTGAACCTCGACATCATGCCTGCTTCCCAAGAGTCCGAGCCTCAAAGGCCTCGGCAGAGCGAGGGGAACGACCGACAGCTGGCTATACCGAACCGGACTATGACTAATCGCACACACCGAGTCCCAACCTCCACCAGACCGAGCCATCCCCCTCCCCACCCCCCCAGACCATCGACGAGTCGCTCCCCCACACATTGCTTCCCTCAGACCGTGGTAGAAGAACAGCCCGTGCCACAGAGACAGGACCAAACCAGGCCAACCTCTCCAACTCCACTGCCAACCCCCTTAGTTAATTGGTACCCCGACATTACAGTGGTACGTGAACCCCTCCCGCAAAGACAGAGAGAAGGCCGGAATGAGCCGACAGCCTCGACTTCCACAACGGCCCCCTCCACTGGACAGATGAACCCCTCCCCTACGAGTGTACACCCTAGGGCTACAGGGACACCCCCACCACAGAGGCAAAGCAGGAGCCGAACTCAGGCGACATCCTCGACCTCACAGACAAATTCTGTGACTGCATCCGCAGGCCCTGCGCCTGTCAGGGTGGACCCCGAGACGGTGACGACACGCTCACCCCCGCTACAAGGACAGAGTGACAACCATTCTGAATCTGACACTGATAGGGACAATCCACAGCCAGTGACAAGGCATCCTAATACTTGCCAGAAAAACAGAAATTGGCAACTCAAACCTGTTAAACCAATCTTGATCATGGGGGACTCTAATCTCTCCCAAATAAAAAGCTGCCCAAACCCAATCACACAAATTGACAGCTTTCCAGGAGCTAAATTCATTCATGCCACGGCTGTCCTAAACAAGTTACAACCTTCCCCAGAAATTAA
The DNA here is from genome assembly GCF_036365525.1 of Heterodontus francisci. NCBI lineage: Eukaryota > Metazoa > Chordata > Chondrichthyes > Heterodontiformes > Heterodontidae > Heterodontus > Heterodontus francisci. Next base: position 66,930 of record NC_090377.1, read on the forward strand.
GAAAGTGGTGCTGGCAATTGGCATTAACCACCGCACGCAAAGACCACTGACTGCAATTAAGCAACTACAAATTCTCCTAAAAGTGGCTAAAACTAAATTCCCTAATGCACAGATTTGGGTGCCCGAAATAAATTTCAGCCAATCACTCCCAGAAGGGGAAAAGGATACAATCCGTCAGTTAAATCAATTCATTAAAACCCAATCTTACATACCAGCCATAGCTGCCAGGTCCTTCAGGGTAAGCAGGGATCACATTCACTGGACGGAGAACACGGCACTGATCATGATCAATAAATGGATGAAACATTTAAACTAAATAGTACTGCAACCCTAGAAAAGCGGTGCCTTAACTTAGGAGAAACTATTGTCAATATTTCCAAACTCTTTACCCCTACAGAAACACAGAAAGGGGTCCTAAACAAGGGTCTTACATTTGTGCCGGTCACAAAGCCATGTAAAAAGCAGATTCAGAATGACTTAGAAAGCTTTTACAGAAGAATTAAACTCACAGATTACTTTAGGGACTCAATTACAGACAAACAACCCTTCATGCCGTCATCGGACTGGACCCCAGAAGACACTGAAATACACCCAGAGATAGTAAATTTTATGAGAGTAACTCAAAAGGAAATAGAAAAAATCCCCATATTAAAAGATAAACAGAATCTCACCAGAAGAGAAAGGCAGGCGATTAGGGAATTAAAAACTAACCCGAACATAGTTATAAAACCAGCAGATAAGGGCAGTAGTATAGTTCTCATGGACAAACAACAGTACCTGTTTGAAGCACACAGACAATTAAATAACACGGACCACTACATTAAATTAACAAAACCCATCTTTCAGGAAACACAAAAAGAGATTGACAATATATTAGAACGACTCCATAAGTCTAAATTTATTAAACAGAAACAGGTTGAATACCTGAGAGGGGAACAACCGCGGCCCAGAAAGTTTTACATACTGCCCAAAATACATAAACATCCAGATACATGGACAATTCCAGGGGAGATTCCACCGGGAAGACCCATTGTGTCAGACTGTGGCAGTGAATCCTACAGGGTAGCTGAATACATTGATTCATTCCTGAACCCCTTGGCCCAGAAACATCCCAGTTATATCAAGGACACATATCACTTCACAGAAATAGTTAACTCATTGACCGTACCCCCTAATGCCCTTCTTTTTACCATGGACATCGAAAGCCTATATACAAATATAGAAACAAACAGAGGTATACAGGCAGTTAAAAATGCCCTTGCTAAATTTCCCCACCCTAAAAGACCAGATGAAGCTATAATTCAGCTACTACATCTGGGTTTAACAAAAAATGACTTTGAATTCGATGGGGAATCGTACCTCCAAATTAAGGGCACAGCTATGGGTAAAAAGTTTGCCCCGGCCTATGCAAACATTTACATGGCAGACTGGGAGGAGAGTGTCTTCAAAAAGTGTCCCAAGCGCCCAATGTGCTATTATAGGTACTTGGATGATATATGGGGGGTTTGGACCCACACAGAATCAGAATTAGAAGATTTCATCAACACTCTCAATAATCATCACCCCTCCATTAAAATTAAAGCCACAACACACAAGGAAAGCATTGACTTTCTCGACACTACAGTTTTTAAGTTGCCACTAGAGAACAACAGTCACAAATTAGCAACAAAGGTATTCTTCAAAGTAACTGACACACATACACTCCTGCACACTAAAAGCCATCATCCCAGGCACACCTTTAGGGGACTGGTAAAGTCACAACTCATGCGGTTCCACCGCATATCCACAAAACTAGAAGATTTCAACAAAGCGGTCACCACCCTTTTCACCGCACTGAGACGGAGGGGGTACACAAAGAGATTCCTCAGACATATCAAGTCCAATTTCCTGAGGGAGATGGAGAACCCACAGCCACGGTATAGGCCAACTACAAGACTACCACTTGTTACAACATACGGCGCAACAACTCAACAGATAAATAGGGTAGTGAGAAACCAGTTTGAAAAGTTAAAAGGGGATGTTAACTCACTGAGCCAATATAGCATAACATCAGCTTTCAAAAGAGGCAAAAACCTAAAAGACCTATTGGTCACCAGTAGCGTAAAGGCACAAACCGTACCAAATTGCGGTGACAGACAATGTGGAACATGTAAACACCTAAAGGTCTTAAAAATCTTGCAAAACGAGAACACAGGAAAAACCGCTTTAATAAAGCAAAGAATTACATGCGAGCAACAAAATGTAGTCTATGCAATTCGATGTAAACAGTGCCACATTTTATATATCGGGGAAACAGGGAACACTTTAAGAACTAGATTTACGGGACACCTTAGTTCCATCCGGACAGGGAAGGAAGACAAGGCGATAACCAGACATTTTATGCAACATGGAATTCAGTCCCTGGAAATCATGGGGCTTGAAACTAACTTGAATTGGACACCAATACAAAGGAAAAGGAAAGAGAGATGGTGGATCTTAACATTACAAACCCAGTTACCAAAGGGTCTGAACCAAATGTAGGACAGCAAATATTTCTTCACCCATACTTAAAACGTAACACATCCAAAACAATCCTGAACTCCACATATCCCGAATCCATGGGAACACAGCACACCATCCACAACCATCTCGGATAATAACACCAGCCTTAGAAGTAGCCCATCTACCCAAAGAAAATTGGTGCCCTAACCCTAGCCCTAACCCCAATCCCCACAACACTCATGTAACCCCCGCCCCAGACCCATCCAGGACCCTAAAATCTAACCCCAAAACCAATGGCCGGACCCCAGCCCCAACCCTAGCCCAAACCCCCCCATAACATCAATGTAACACTTACCCCTGGATCCAGACCCAACCAGAAGGCTTAATTCCAAAGCCTAACGCCCCAACTCCAACACGTAACCCTAAACCTAACTCCAACACGTAACTCCAGCCCGAACGCCCAACACTAACTCTAACCCCCAAACCTAATGCGTAACCCCAACGCCCAACCCCAACGCCCAACCCCAACGCCTAACCCTAACCCCCAAACCTAATGCGTAACCCTAACGCCGAACCCTAACGCCTAGCACCTAACCCTAACCTAACGCCTAACCCTAACACCTACCCTAACGCCTAACCCTAACACCCACCCTAACCCTAACGCCTAACCCTAACGCCTAGCACCTAACCCTAACCCTAACGCCTAACCCTAACACCTACCCTAACGCCTAACCCTAACACCCACCCTAACCCTAACGCCTAACCCTAACGCCTAGCACCTAACCCTAACCCTAACGCCTAACCCTAACACCTACCCTAACCCCAACGCCTAACCCTAACGTGTACCCTAACCCTAAAGCCTAGCACCTAACCCTAACGCCTAACCCCCACCCTAACCCTAACGCCTAACCCTAACACCCACCCCAACCCTAACGCCTAACCCTAACGCCTAGCACCTAACCCTAACCCTACCGCCTAACCCTAACACCTACCCTAACGCCTAACCCTAACGCCTACCCTAACCCCAACGCCTAACCCTAACCCTAACCCCTACCCTAACCCTAAAGCCTAGCACCTAACCCTAATGCCTAGCACCTAACCCTAACGCCTAACCCTAACACCCACCCCAACCCTAACGCCTAACCCTAACACCCACCCCAACCCTAACGCCTAACCCTAACGCCTAGCACCTAACCCTAACCCTAACACCAACCCTAACGCCTAACCCTAACGCCTAACCCTAACCCTAACCCCTACCCTAACCCTAAAGCCTAGCACCTAACCCTAATGCCTAGCACCTAACCCTAATGCCTAGCACCTAACCCTAACCCTAACACCCACCCTAACCCTAACGCCTAACCCTAACACCCACCCCAACCCTAACGCCTAACCCTAACACCTAGCACCTAACCCTAACCCTACCGCCTAACCCTAACACCTACCCTAACACCTACCCTAACCCTAAAGCCTAGCACCTAACCCTAATGCCTAGCACCTAACCCTAACGCCTAACCCTAACACCCACCCTAACCCTGACGCCTAACCCTAACACCCACCCCAACCCTAACGCCTAACCCTAACGCCTAGCACCTAACCCTAACCCTAACACCTACCCTAACCCTAAAGCCTAGCACCTAACCCTAATGCCTAGCACCTAACCCTAACGCCTAACCCCCACCCTAAACCTAACGCCTAACCCTAACACCTACCCTAACACCTAACCCTAACGCCTACCCTAACCCTAACACCAACCCTAACCCTAACACCTACCCTAACCCTAAAGCCTAGCGCCTAACCCTAGCGCCTAACCCTAGCGCCTAACCCTAACGCCTAACCCTAACGCCTAACCCTAACGCCTAACCCTAACGCCTAACCCTAACGCCTAACCCTAACGCCTAACCCTAACGCCTAACCCTAACGCCTAACCCTAACGCCTAACCCTAACGCCTAACCCTAACGCCTAACCCTAACGCCTAACCCTAACGCCTAGCACCTAACCCCTACCCTAACCTTAACACCTACCCTAACCCTAACGCCTAACCCTAACCCTAACGCCTACCCTAATCCTAACACAACGCCTAAACCCTACCCTAAAACCCCCCCAATCCTAAGTCTAAAACCCCCCCAGACCGAACCCTAAACCAAAGCTAACCCTAGTCCTAATCGACCAAACTTCCCCAACCACCCCCCACCTATTCCTAACCTACCCAAAACACCCCCACCCCCGACCGAACCTCTGAATCTTCTTGATGGCTCCCGCCCTAAAATCCAAACTTTGTCCAGCCCTTAGACACGACTGATCCTTCAATTCGATATACTCATTGCAAAATTAATAGCACATGCTATTCATTGCAATCCCACTGATAATCCGAGCTGGAAAGGCAAGCGGACATGGATGGACACTAACTTAAGGCGTGAGCCGAATAAAAGTGGCAGCTGCTCGTGAAATTAAACTCAAGAAATGAGTATATAAACACAAGAGGGGAGGCTTTCCCACCCCTACTGCCCATTCACCCTACCCTAACTTTAAAGTGACACGCCGTCCGTTGTGACTGTCCAAGCAGTGCCAAAAATAAATGCCTTACAGGCAACAGAATCCAAGTTCAGCTGGTCGATACACAGAAATGGCGCGTGCCATTAAACAAGACATAAGAAAATTAAATTCTGCACTTTCAAGGCCATCTGGCCTGTGCTGCCATGGTCTCTACTGGGGAACAGTCGTGCCTAAGCTCACACCCCAATACCAAACTTGCGGGCCCTTCACCCCCAGGAATACATCCAATTCCCATTCCATTCCCAAATAATTATGTAACAAATAAACCAAAGTTTTAAATTAACACCCGAGTGTAATGGGGGTAGGGTTACGGACCTCTTAGATAGACAGGTCAGTTTTAATTATAATTAAATCCCCCCTCTTAGATAGGCAGGTTAACATTAATTATCATTAAATCCCTCCTTACTTCTGCATTTTAAATTTAGAATATAAATGTATTGCTGTTACAAAGACCTACCACACAGTGGCGCTGGGGAGCTAAAGCAACCCATTAATGTCCCAGGACTGGGTGATTTTACTGTTTGTTTGCTTTTGATGGACTTGGGGTGACCCAGCATGGGGTAGGGCTCTGTTACCACGGCAAACAGGTTATTTTGCAGGGCCACAAATGCACAGATCGGGCTTCCCATGGGACCATTTAAATTTAAACTTTAAAAACTTAAAAAAACTTTAAAAAGGTGCAATTGTTTCAAACCCAGTGGGTCAATTAAAATTAAATTTAAAAGCAGCCTAATTGTTCCCCTTTGTTTCAGGACTGGTTTTTTTTGCAGAGGTTGTGGAGCACAAGGTAAACCCAATGTGGTGGGGCTCTGCTACCATGGTAACCAGGATGTTTTTTTGCAGGGGCTCAATGCACAGACCACACTTCCCATTGGGTCAATTTAATTTTTTAAAAACAGCCCAATTGTTTCAGGACAAGGAGACTTTTCCAACCAATCACATTCAACATGGGAGGGGTCAGCCAGCTCACTCACATTTATCCAACAGATTTTGCAACGAATCGGCCATTTTCCCCTGAGGAAGCTGGAGTAACAGCGAAACGTCGGGAAAAACTATTCCTAGCCGGAATACTCATTGAGTCAAAGAGAATTTTTTTCCACAGGTTGGAGAGAGAGAGAGAGAAAGGGAGAGAGAAGGATTGACTGGGTAGAGGGACTTCGGGAAACCGGAGAACCTTCCCGGAGAAGGAGAGAGAGAGGGAGCGACCAGGTAGAGGGACTTCGGGACGCCGGAGAACCTCCCTGGGGAAGGAGAGAGAGAAGGAGAGAGAGAAGGAGCGACCGGGCAGAGGGACTTCGGGACACCGGAGAACCTTAGTGCGGTAGAGTATTGTTACGAGGGGACATCCCACAGTAACTTTTCTTGCACATTTTACACCCAGACAATGCAACGGAATACACAAAGAAAACGTGGGCCTTTCCCACCACGCAGGAATTACGCACACACGGTTCCAGTAGGTAGAGGTAATTTAATTAGAGATAGTTTTGCTACAACGGTTAGATTGATTTATAAAATAGCCCAGACGATTCACCATTTAGTGTTACTAGAGAGCCAAAGGGAGCCTCCTAAAGGCATTATAAGACAATCAGATAAATTAACATTTTTTATAAAGCCAGCAAACCCATCACGGGAAACGCTGAGAAAGTTGGCTTTAAATTCAGAAAACTGGGCAAAACAAACAAGACAAATTCTAATTGAGCATTACCAAATTAACCTCAAGAAATTGGATGATGACTGGCAAACAACAGAAATTACTGACCGGCTCCAGGAAGCCATTGCCAAAGCAATAAATTGGAATAAAAAGAATCTTAAGAACAGATTCAAAGCTCAAACAATGGATGTGGTAAGAAAACACATCCGGCATCTGGCCACACGGAAAAACACAGGACAGCAGGTCAGCCCACAGACCAGGACTGCCTTGCCCCATAGACCGGGTACCCGGACCTCCAATGTGGCCACCACCTTGAACCTCGACATCATGCCTGCTTCCCAAGAGTCCGAGCCTCAAAGGCCTCGGCAGAGCGAGGGGAACGACCGACAGCTGGCTATACCGAACCGGACTATGACTAATCGCACACACCGAGTCCCAACCTCCACCAGACCGAGCCATCCCCCTCCCCACCCCCCCAGACCATCGACGAGTCGCTCCCCCACACATTGCTTCCCTCAGACCGTGGTAGAAGAACAGCCCGTGCCACAGAGACAGGACCAAACCAGGCCAACCTCTCCAACTCCACTGCCAACCCCCTTAGTTAATTGGTACCCCGACATTACAGTGGTACGTGAACCCCTCCCGCAAAGACAGAGAGAAGGCCGGAATGAGCCGACAGCCTCGACTTCCACAACGGCCCCCTCCACTGGACAGATGAACCCCTCCCCTACGAGTGTACACCCTAGGGCTACAGGGACACCCCCACCACAGAGGCAAAGCAGGAGCCGAACTCAGGCGACATCCTCGACCTCACAGACAAATTCTGTGACTGCATCCGCAGGCCCTGCGCCTGTCAGGGTGGACCCCGAGACGGTGACGACACGCTCACCCCCGCTACAAGGACAGAGTGACAACCATTCTGAATCTGACACTGATAGGGACAATCCACAGCCAGTGACAAGGCATCCTAATACTTGCCAGAAAAACAGAAATTGGCAACTCAAACCTGTTAAACCAATCTTGATCATGGGGGACTCTAATCTCTCCCAAATAAAAAGCTGCCCAAACCCAATCACACAAATTGACAGCTTTCCAGGAGCTAAATTCATTCATGCCACGGCTGTCCTAAACAAGTTACAACCTTCCCCAGAAATTAAGAAAGTGGTGCTGGCAATTGGCATTAACCACCGCACGCAAAGACCACTGACTGCAATTAAGCAACTACAAATTCTCCTAAAAGTGGCTAAAACTAAATTCCCTAATGCACAGATTTGGGTGCCCGAAATAAATTTCAGCCAATCACTCCCAGAAGGGGAAAAGGATACAATCCGTCAGTTAAATCAATTCATTAAAACCCAATCTTACATACCAGCCATAGCTGCCAGGTCCTTCAGGGTAAGCAGGGATCACATTCACTGGACGGAGAACACGGCACTGATCATGATCAATAAATGGATGAAACATTTAAACTAAATAGTACTGCAACCCTAGAAAAGCGGTGCCTTAACTTAGGAGAAACTATTGTCAATATTTCCAAACTCTTTACCCCTACAGAAACACAGAAAGGGGTCCTAAACAAGGGTCTTACATTTGTGCCGGTCACAAAGCCATGTAAAAAGCAGATTCAGAATGACTTAGAAAGCTTTTACAGAAGAATTAAACTCACAGATTACTTTAGGGACTCAATTACAGACAAACAACCCTTCATGCCGTCATCGGACTGGACCCCAGAAGACACTGAAATACACCCAGAGATAGTAAATTTTATGAGAGTAACTCAAAAGGAAATAGAAAAAATCCCCATATTAAAAGATAAACAGAATCTCACCAGAAGAGAAAGGCAGGCGATTAGGGAATTAAAAACTAACCCGAACATAGTTATAAAACCAGCAGATAAGGGCAGTAGTATAGTTCTCATGGACAAACAACAGTACCTGTTTGAAGCACACAGACAATTAAATAACACGGACCACTACATTAAATTAACAAAACCCATCTTTCAGGAAACACAAAAAGAGATTGACAATATATTAGAACGACTCCATAAGTCTAAATTTATTAAACAGAAACAGGTTGAATACCTGAGAGGGGAACAACCGCGGCCCAGAAAGTTTTACATACTGCCCAAAATACATAAACATCCAGATACATGGACAATTCCAGGGGAGATTCCACCGGGAAGACCCATTGTGTCAGACTGTGGCAGTGAATCCTACAGGGTAGCTGAATACATTGATTCATTCCTGAACCCCTTGGCCCAGAAACATCCCAGTTATATCAAGGACACATATCACTTCACAGAAATAGTTAACTCATTGACCGTACCCCCTAATGCCCTTCTTTTTACCATGGACATCGAAAGCCTATATACAAATATAGAAACAAACAGAGGTATACAGGCAGTTAAAAATGCCCTTGCTAAATTTCCCCACCCTAAAAGACCAGATGAAGCTATAATTCAGCTACTACATCTGGGTTTAACAAAAAATGACTTTGAATTCGATGGGGAATCGTACCTCCAAATTAAGGGCACAGCTATGGGTAAAAAGTTTGCCCCGGCCTATGCAAACATTTACATGGCAGACTGGGAGGAGAGTGTCTTCAAAAAGTGTCCCAAGCGCCCAATGTGCTATTATAGGTACTTGGATGATATATGGGGGGTTTGGACCCACACAGAATCAGAATTAGAAGATTTCATCAACACTCTCAATAATCATCACCCCTCCATTAAAATTAAAGCCACAACACACAAGGAAAGCATTGACTTTCTCGACACTACAGTTTTTAAGTTGCCACTAGAGAACAACAGTCACAAATTAGCAACAAAGGTATTCTTCAAAGTAACTGACACACATACACTCCTGCACACTAAAAGCCATCATCCCAGGCACACCTTTAGGGGACCGGTAAAGTCACAACTCATGCGGTTCCACCGCATATCCACAAAACTAGAAGATTTCAACAAAGCGGTCACCACCCTTTTCACCGCACTGAGACGGAGGGGGTACACAAAGAGATTCCTCAGACATATCAAGTCCAATTTCCTGAGGGAGATGGAGAACCCACAGCCACGGTATAGGCCAACTACAAGACTACCACTTGTTACAACATACGGCGCAACAACTCAACAGATAAATAGGGTAGTGAGAAACCAGTTTGAAAAGTTAAAAGGGGATGTTAACTCACTGAGCCAATATAGCATAACATCAGCTTTCAAAAGAGGCAAAAACCTAAAAGACCTATTGGTCACCAGTAGCGTAAAGGCACAAACCGTACCAAATTGCGGTGACAGACAATGTGGAACATGTAAACACCTAAAGGTCTTAAAAATCTTGCAAAACGAGAACACAGGAAAAACCGCTTTAATAAAGCAAAGAATTACATGCGAGCAACAAAATGTAGTCTATGCAATTCGATGTAAACAGTGCCACATTTTATATATCGGGGAAACAGGGAACACTTTAAGAACTAGATTTACGGGACACCTTAGTTCCATCCGGACAGGGAAGGAAGACAAGGCGATAACCAGACATTTTATGCAACATGGAATTCAGTCCCTGGAAATCATGGGGCTTGAAACTAACTTGAATTGGACACCAATACAAAGGAAAAGGAAAGAGAGATGGTGGATCTTAACATTACAAACCCAGTTACCAAAGGGTCTGAACCAAATGTAGGACAGCAAATATTTCTTCACCCATACTTAAAACGTAACACATCCAAAACAATCCTGAACTCCACATATCCCGAATCCATGGGAACACAGCACACCATCCACAACCATCTCGGATAATAACACCAGCCTTAGAAGTAGCCCATCTACCCAAAGAAAATTGGTGCCCTAACCCTAGCCCTAACCCCAATCCCCACAACACTCATGTAACCCCCGCCCCAGACCCATCCAGGACCCTAAAATCTAACCCCAAAACCAATGGCCGGACCCCAGCCCCAACCCTAGCCCAAACCCCCCCATAACATCAATGTAACACTTACCCCTGGATCCAGACCCAACCAGAAGGCTTAATTCCAAAGCCTAACGCCCCAACTCCAACACGTAACCCTAAACCTAACTCCAACACGTAACTCCAGCCCGAACGCCCAACACTAACTCTAACCCCCAAACCTAATGCGTAACCCCAACGCCCAACCCCAACGCCCAACCCCAACGCCTAACCCTAACCCCCAAACCTAATGCGTAACCCTAACGCCGAACCCTAACGCCTAGCACCTAACCCTAACCTAACGCCTAACCCTAACACCTACCCTAACGCCTAACCCTAACACCCACCCTAACCCTAACGCCTAACCCTAACGCCTAGCACCTAACCCTAACCCTAACGCCTAACCCTAACACCTACCCTAACGCCTAACCCTAACACCTACCCTAACCCCAACGCCTAACCCTAACGTGTACCCTAACCCTAAAGCCTAGCACCTAACCCTAACGCCTAACCCCCACCCTAACCCTAACGCCTAACCCTAACACCCACCCCAACCCTAACGCCTAACCCTAACGCCTAGCACCTAACCCTAACCCTACCGCCTAACCCTAACACCTACCCTAACGCCTAACCCTAACGCCTACCCTAACCCCAACGCCTAACCCTAACCCTAACCCCTACCCTAACCCTAAAGCCTAGCACCTAACCCTAATGCCTAGCACCTAACCCTAACGCCTAACCCTAACACCCACCCCAACCCTAACGCCTAACCCTAACACCCACCCCAACCCTAACGCCTAACCCTAACGCCTAGCACCTAACCCTAACCCTAACACCAACCCTAACACCAACCCTAACGCCTAACCCTAACGCCTACCCTAACCCTAACCCCTACCCTAACCCTAAAGCCTAGCACCTAACCCTAATGCCTAGCACCTAACCCTAATGCCTAGCACCTAACCCTAACCCTAACACCCACCCTAACCCTAACGCCTAACCCTAACACCCACCCCAACCCTAACGCCTAACCCTAACACCTAGCACCTAACCCTAACCCTACCGCCTAACCCTAACACCTACCCTAACACCTACCCTAACCCTAAAGCCTAGCACCTAACCCTAATGCCTAGCACCTAACCCTAACGCCTAACCCTAACACCCACCCTAACCCTGACGCCTAACCCTAACACCCACCCCAACCCTAACGCCTAACCCTAACGCCTAGCACCTAACCCTAACCCTAACACCTACCCTAACCCTAAAGCCTAGCACCTAACCCTAATGCCTAGCACCTAACCCTAACGCCTAACCCCCACCCTAAACCTAACGCCTAACCCTAACACCTAACCCTAACGCCTACCCTAACCCCAACGCCTAACCCTAACCCTAACACCAACCCTAACCCTAACACCTACCCTAACCCTAAAGCCTAGCGCCTAACCCTAGCGCCTAACCCTAGCGCCTAACCCTAACGCCTAACCCTAACGCCTAACCCTAACGCCTAACCCTAACGCCTAACCCTAACGCCTAACCCTAACGCCTAACCCTAACGCCTAACCCTAACGCCTAACCCTAACGCCTAACCCTAACGCCTAGCACCTAACCCCTACCCTAACCTTAACACCTACCCTAACCCTAACGCCTAACCCTAACCCTAACGCCTACCCTAATCCTAACACAACGCCTAAACCCTACCCTAAAACCCCCCCAATCCTAAGTCTAAAACCCCCCCAGACCGAACCCTAAACCAAAGCTAACCCTAGTCCTAATCGACCAAACTTCCCCAACCACCCCCCACCTATTCCTAACCTACCCAAAACACCCCCACCCCCGACCGAACCTCTGAATCTTCTTGATGGCTCCCGCCCTAAAATCCAAACTTTGTCCAGCCCTTAGACACGACTGATCCTTCAATTCGATATACTCATTGCAAAATTAATAGCACATGCTATTCATTGCAATCCCACTGATAATCCGAGCTGGAAAGGCAAGCGGACATGGATGGACACTAACTTAAGGCGTGAGCCGAATAAAAGTGGCAGCTGCTCGTGAAATTAAACTCAAGAAATGAGTATATAAACACAAGAGGGGAGGCTTTCCCACCCCTACTGCCCATTCACCCTACCCTAACTTTAAAGTGACACGCCGTCCGTTGTGACTGTCCAAGCAGTGCCAAAAATAAATGCCTTACAGGCAACAGAATCCAAGTTCAGCTGGTCGATACACAGAAATGGCGCGTGCCATTAAACAAGACATAAGAAAATTAAATTCTGCACTTTCAAGGCCATCTGGCCTGTGCTGCCATGGTCTCTACTGGGGAACAGTCGTGCCTAAGCTCACACCCCAATACCAAACTTGCGGGCCCTTCACCCCCAGGAATACATCCAATTCCCATTCCATTCCCAAATAATTATGTAACAAATAAACCAAAGTTTTAAATTAACACCCGAGTGTAATGGGGGTAGGGTTACGGACCTCTTAGATAGACAGGTCAGTTTTAATTATAATTAAATCCCCCCTCTTAGATAGGCAGGTTAACATTAATTATCATTAAATCCCTCCTTACTTCTGCATTTTAAATTTAGAATATAAATGTATTGCTGTTACAAAGACCTACCACACAGTGGCGCTGGGGAGCTAAAGCAACCCATTAATGTCCCAGGACTGGGTGATTTTACTGTTTGTTTGCTTTTGATGGACTTGGGGTGACCCAGCATGGGGTAGGGCTCTGTTACCACGGCAAACAGGTTATTTTGCAGGGCCACAAATGCACAGATCGGGCTTCCCATGGGACCATTTAAATTTAAACTTTAAAAACTTAAAAAAACTTTAAAAAGGTGCAATTGTTTCAAACCCAGTGGGTCAATTAAAATTAAATTTAAAAGCAGCCTAATTGTTCCCCTTTGTTTCAGGACTGGTTTTTTTTGCAGAGGTTGTGGAGCACAAGGTAAACCCAATGTGGTGGGGCTCTGCTACCATGGTAACCAGGATGTTTTTTTGCAGGGGCTCAATGCACAGACCACACTTCCCATTGGGTCAATTTAATTTTTTAAAAACAGCCCAATTGTTTCAGGACAAGGAGACTTTTCCAACCAATCACATTCAACATGGGAGGGGTCAGCCAGCTCACTCACATTTATCCAACAGATTTTGCAACGAATCGGCCATTTTCCCCTGAGGAAGCTGGAGTAACAGCGAAACGTCGGGAAAAACTATTCCTAGCCGGAATACTCATTGAGTCAAAGAGAATTTTTTTCCACAGGTTGGAGAGAGAGAGAGAGAAAGGGAGAGAGAAGGATTGACTGGGTAGAGGGACTTCGGGAAACCGGAGAACCTTCCCGGAGAAGGAGAGAGAGAGGGAGCGACCAGGTAGAGGGACTTCGGGACGCCGGAGAACCTCCCTGGGGAAGGAGAGAGAGAAGGAGAGAGAGAAGGAGCGACCGGGCAGAGGGACTTCGGGACACCGGAGAACCTTAGTGCGGTAGAGTATTGTTACGAGGGGACATCCCACAGTAACTTTTCTTGCACATTTTACACCCAGACAATGCAACGGAATACACAAAGAAAACGTGGGCCTTTCCCACCACGCAGGAATTACGCACACACGGTTCCAGTAGGTAGAGGTAATTTAATTAGAGATAGTTTTGCTACAACGGTTAGATTGATTTATAAAATAGCCCAGACGATTCACCATTTAGTGTTACTAGAGAGCCAAAGGGAGCCTCCTAAAGGCATTATAAGACAATCAGATAAATTAACATTTTTTATAAAGCCAGCAAACCCATCACGGGAAACGCTGAGAAAGTTGGCTTTAAATTCAGAAAACTGGGCAAAACAAACAAGACAAATTCTAATTGAGCATTACCAAATTAACCTCAAGAAATTGGATGATGACTGGCAAACAACAGAAATTACTGACCGGCTCCAGGAAGCCATTGCCAAAGCAATAAATTGGAATAAAAAGAATCTTAAGAACAGATTCAAAGCTCAAACAATGGATGTGGTAAGAAAACACATCCGGCATCTGGCCACACGGAAAAACACAGGACAGCAGGTCAGCCCACAGACCAGGACTGCCTTGCCCCATAGACCGGGTACCCGGACCTCCAATGTGGCCACCACCTTGAACCTCGACATCATGCCTGCTTCCCAAGAGTCCGAGCCTCAAAGGCCTCGGCAGAGCGAGGGGAACGACCGACAGCTGGCTATACCGAACCGGACTATGACTAATCGCACACACCGAGTCCCAACCTCCACCAGACCGAGCCATCCCCCTCCCCACCCCCCCAGACCATCGACGAGTCGCTCCCCCACACATTGCTTCCCTCAGACCGTGGTAGAAGAACAGCCCGTGCCACAGAGACAGGACCAAACCAGGCCAACCTCTCCAACTCCACTGCCAACCCCCTTAGTTAATTGGTACCCCGACATTACAGTGGTACGTGAACCCCTCCCGCAAAGACAGAGAGAAGGCCGGAATGAGCCGACAGCCTCGACTTCCACAACGGCCCCCTCCACTGGACAGATGAACCCCTCCCCTACGAGTGTACACCCTAGGGCTACAGGGACACCCCCACCACAGAGGCAAAGCAGGAGCCGAACTCAGGCGACATCCTCGACCTCACAGACAAATTCTGTGACTGCATCCGCAGGCCCTGCGCCTGTCAGGGTGGACCCCGAGACGGTGACGACACGCTCACCCCCGCTACAAGGACAGAGTGACAACCATTCTGAATCTGACACTGATAGGGACAATCCACAGCCAGTGACAAGGCATCCTAATACTTGCCAGAAAAACAGAAATTGGCAACTCAAACCTGTTAAACCAATCTTGATCATGGGGGACTCTAATCTCTCCCAAATAAAAAGCTGCCCAAACCCAATCACACAAATTGACAGCTTTCCAGGAGCTAAATTCATTCATGCCACGGCTGTCCTAAACAAGTTACAACCTTCCCCAGAAATTAAGAAAGTGGTGCTGGCAATTGGCATTAACCACCGCACGCAAAGACCACTGACTGCAATTAAGCAACTACAAATTCTCCTAAAAGTGGCTAAAACTAAATTCCCTAATGCACAGATTTGGGTGCCCGAAATAAATTTCAGCCAATCACTCCCAGAAGGGGAAAAGGATACAATCCGTCAGTTAAATCAATTCATTAAAACCCAATCTTACATACCAGCCATAGCTGCCAGGTCCTTCAGGGTAAGCAGGGATCACATTCACTGGACGGAGAACACGGCACTGATCATGATCAATAAATGGATGAAACATTTAAACTAAATAGTACTGCAACCCTAGAAAAGCGGTGCCTTAACTTAGGAGAAACTATTGTCAATATTTCCAAACTCTTTACCCCTACAGAAACACAGAAAGGGGTCCTAAACAAGGGTCTTACATTTGTGCCGGTCACAAAGCCATGTAAAAAGCAGATTCAGAATGACTTAGAAAGCTTTTACAGAAGAATTAAACTCACAGATTACTTTAGGGACTCAATTACAGACAAACAACCCTTCATGCCGTCATCGGACTGGACCCCAGAAGACACTGAAATACACCCAGAGATAGTAAATTTTATGAGAGTAACTCAAAAGGAAATAGAAAAAATCCCCATATTAAAAGATAAACAGAATCTCACCAGAAGAGAAAGGCAGGCGATTAGGGAATTAAAAACTAACCCGAACATAGTTATAAAACCAGCAGATAAGGGCAGTAGTATAGTTCTCATGGACAAACAACAGTACCTGTTTGAAGCACACAGACAATTAAATAACACGGACCACTACATTAAATTAACAAAACCCATCTTTCAGGAAACACAAAAAGAGATTGACAATATATTAGAACGACTCCATAAGTCTAAATTTATTAAACAGAAACAGGTTGAATACCTGAGAGGGGAACAACCGCGGCCCAGAAAGTTTTACATACTGCCCAAAATACATAAACATCCAGATACATGGACAATTCCAGGGGAGATTCCACCGGGAAGACCCATTGTGTCAGACTGTGGCAGTGAATCCTACAGGGTAGCTGAATACATTGATTCATTCCTGAACCCCTTGGCCCAGAAACATCCCAGTTATATCAAGGACACATATCACTTCACAGAAATAGTTAACTCATTGACCGTACCCCCTAATGCCCTTCTTTTTACCATGGACATCGAAAGCCTATATACAAATATAGAAACAAACAGAGGTATACAGGCAGTTAAAAATGCCCTTGCTAAATTTCCCCACCCTAAAAGACCAGATGAAGCTATAATTCAGCTACTACATCTGGGTTTAACAAAAAATGACTTTGAATTCGATGGGGAATCGTACCTCCAAATTAAGGGCACAGCTATGGGTAAAAAGTTTGCCCCGGCCTATGCAAACATTTACATGGCAGACTGGGAGGAGAGTGTCTTCAAAAAGTGTCCCAAGCGCCCAATGTGCTATTATAGGTACTTGGATGATATATGGGGGGTTTGGACCCACACAGAATCAGAATTAGAAGATTTCATCAACACTCTCAATAATCATCACCCCTCCATTAAAATTAAAGCCACAACACACAAGGAAAGCATTGACTTTCTCGACACTACAGTTTTTAAGTTGCCACTAGAGAACAACAGTCACAAATTAGCAACAAAGGTATTCTTCAAAGTAACTGACACACATACACTCCTGCACACTAAAAGCCATCATCCCAGGCACACCTTTAGGGGACTGGTAAAGTCACAACTCATGCGGTTCCACCGCATATCCACAAAACTAGAAGATTTCAACAAAGCGGTCACCACCCTTTTCACCGCACTGAGACGGAGGGGGTACACAAAGAGATTCCTCAGACATATCAAGTCCAATTTCCTGAGGGAGATGGAGAACCCACAGCCACGGTATAGGCCAACTACAAGACTACCACTTGTTACAACATACGGCGCAACAACTCAACAGATAAATAGGGTAGTGAGAAACCAGTTTGAAAAGTTAAAAGGGGATGTTAACTCACTGAGCCAATATAGCATAACATCAGCTTTCAAAAGAGGCAAAAACCTAAAAGACCTATTGGTCACCAGTAGCGTAAAGGCACAAACCGTACCAAATTGCGGTGACAGACAATGTGGAACATGTAAACACCTAAAGGTCTTAAAAATCTTGCAAAACGAGAACACAGGAAAAACCGCTTTAATAAAGCAAAGAATTACATGCGAGCAACAAAATGTAGTCTATGCAATTCGATGTAAACAGTGCCACATTTTATATATCGGGGAAACAGGGAACACTTTAAGAACTAGATTTACGGGACACCTTAGTTCCATCCGGACAGGGAAGGAAGACAAGGCGATAACCAGACATTTTATGCAACATGGAATTCAGTCCCTGGAAATCATGGGGCTTGAAACTAACTTGAATTGGACACCAATACAAAGGAAAAGGAAAGAGAGATGGTGGATCTTAACATTACAAACCCAGTTACCAAAGGGTCTGAACCAAATGTAGGACAGCAAATATTTCTTCACCCATACTTAAAACGTAACACATCCAAAACAATCCTGAACTCCACATATCCCGAATCCATGGGAACACAGCACACCATCCACAACCATCTCGGATAATAACACCAGCCTTAGAAGTAGCCCATCTACCCAAAGAAAATTGGTGCCCTAACCCTAGCCCTAACCCCAATCCCCACAACACTCATGTAACCCCCGCCCCAGACCCATCCAGGACCCTAAAATCTAACCCCAAAACCAATGGCCGGACCCCAGCCCCAACCCTAGCCCAAACCCCCCCATAACATCAATGTAACACTTACCCCTGGATCCAGACCCAACCAGAAGGCTTAATTCCAAAGCCTAACGCCCCAACTCCAACACGTAACCCTAAACCTAACTCCAACACGTAACTCCAGCCCGAACGCCCAACACTAACTCTAACCCCCAAACCTAATGCGTAACCCCAACGCCCAACCCCAACGCCCAACCCCAACGCCTAACCCTAACCCCCAAACCTAATGCGTAACCCTAACGCCGAACCCTAACGCCTAGCACCTAACCCTAACCTAACGCCTAACCCTAACACCTACCCTAACGCCTAACCCTAACACCCACCCTAACCCTAACGCCTAACCCTAACGCCTAGCACCTAACCCTAACCCTAACGCCTAACCCTAACACCTACCCTAACGCCTAACCCTAACACCTACCCTAACCCCAACGCCTAACCCTAACGTGTACCCTAACCCTAAAGCCTAGCACCTAACCCTAACGCCTAACCCCCACCCTAACCCTAACGCCTAACCCTAACACCCACCCCAACCCTAACGCCTAACCCTAACGCCTAGCACCTAACCCTAACCCTACCGCCTAACCCTAACACCTACCCTAACGCCTAACCCTAACGCCTACCCTAACCCCAACGCCTAACCCTAACCCTAACCCCTACCCTAACCCTAAAGCCTAGCACCTAACCCTAATGCCTAGCACCTAACCCTAACGCCTAACCCTAACACCCACCCCAACCCTAACGCCTAACCCTAACACCCACCCCAACCCTAACGCCTAACCCTAACGCCTAGCACCTAACCCTAACCCTAACACCAACCCTAACGCCTAACCCTAACGCCTACCCTAACCCTAACCCCTACCCTAACCCTAAAGCCTAGCACCTAACCCTAATGCCTAGCACCTAACCCTAATGCCTAGCACCTAACCCTAACCCTAACACCCACCCTAACCCTAACGCCTAACCCTAACACCCACCCCAACCCTAACGCCTAACCCTAACACCTAGCACCTAACCCTAACCCTACCGCCTAACCCTAACACCTACCCTAACACCTACCCTAACCCTAAAGCCTAGCACCTAACCCTAATGCCTAGCACCTAACCCTAACGCCTAACCCTAACACCCACCCTAACCCTGACGCCTAACCCTAACACCCACCCCAACCCTAACGCCTAACCCTAACGCCTAGCACCTAACCCTAACCCTAACACCTACCCTAACCCTAAAGCCTAGCACCTAACCCTAATGCCTAGCACCTAACCCTAACGCCTAACCCCCACCCTAAACCTAACGCCTAACCCTAACACCTACCCTAACACCTAACCCTAACGCCTACCCTAACGCCAACGCCTAACCCTAACCCTAACACCAACCCTAACCCTAACACCTACCCTAACCCTAAAGCCTAGCGCCTAACCCTAGCGCCTAACCCTAGCGCCTAACCCTAACGCCTAACCCTAACGCCTAACCCTAACGCCTAACCCTAACGCCTAACCCTAACGCCTAACCCTAACGCCTAACCCTAACGCCTAACCCTAACGCCTAGCACCTAACCCCTACCCTAACCTTAACACCTACCCTAACCCTAACGCCTAACCCTAACCCTAACGCCTACCCTAATCCTAACACAACGCCTAAACCCTACCCTAAAACCCCCCCAATCCTAAGTCTAAAACCCCCCCAGACCGAACCCTAAACCAAAGCTAACCCTAGTCCTAATCGACCAAACTTCCCCAACCACCCCCCACCTATTCCTAACCTACCCAAAACACCCCCACCCCCGACCGAACCTCTGAATCTTCTTGATGGCTCCCGCCCTAAAATCCAAACTTTGTCCAGCCCTTAGACACGACTGATCCTTCAATTCGATATACTCATTGCAAAATTAATAGCACATGCTATTCATTGCAATCCCACTGATAATCCGAGCTGGAAAGGCAAGCGGACATGGATGGACACTAACTTAAGGCGCGAGCCGAATAAAAGTGGCAGCTGCTCGTGAAATTAAACTCAAGAAATGAGTATATAAACACAAGAGGGGAGGCTTTCCCACCCCTACTGCCCATTCACCCTACCCTAACTTTAAAGTGACACGCCGTCCGTTGTGACTGTCCAAGCAGTGCCAAAAATAAATGCCTTACAGGCAACAGAATCCAAGTTCAGCTGGTCGATACACAGAAATGGCGCGTGCCATTAAACAAGACATAAGAAAATTAAATTCTGCACTTTCAAGGCCATCTGGCCTGTGCTGCCATGGTCTCTACTGGGGAACAGTCGTGCCTAAGCTCACACCCCAATACCAAACTTGCGGGCCCTTCACCCCCAGGAATACATCCAATTCCCATTCCATTCCCAAATAATTATGTAACAAATAAACCAAAGTTTTAAATTAACACCCGAGTGTAATGGGGGTAGGGTTACGGACCTCTTAGATAGACAGGTCAGTTTTAATTATAATTAAATCCCCCCTCTTAGATAGGCAGGTTAACATTAATTATCATTAAATCCCTCCTTACTTCTGCATTTTAAATTTAGAATATAAATGTATTGCTGTTACAAAGACCTACCACACAGTGGCGCTGGGGAGCTAAAGCAACCCATTAATGTCCCAGGACTGGGTGATTTTACTGTTTGTTTGCTTTTGATGGACTTGGGGTGACCCAGCATGGGGTAGGGCTCTGTTACCACGGCAAACAGGTTATTTTGCAGGGCCACAAATGCACAGATCGGGCTTCCCATGGGACCATTTAAATTTAAACTTTAAAAACTTAAAAAAACTTTAAAAAGGTGCAATTGTTTCAAACCCAGTGGGTCAATTAAAATTAAATTTAAAAGCAGCCTAATTGTTCCCCTTTGTTTCAGGACTGGTTTTTTTTGCAGAGGTTGTGGAGCACAAGGTAAACCCAATGTGGTGGGGCTCTGCTACCATGGTAACCAGGATGTTTTTTTGCAGGGGCTCAATGCACAGACCACACTTCCCATTGGGTCAATTTAATTTTTTAAAAACAGCCCAATTGTTTCAGGACAAGGAGACTTTTCCAACCAATCACATTCAACATGGGAGGGGTCAGCCAGCTCACTCACATTTATCCAACAGATTTTGCAACGAATCGGCCATTTTCCCCTGAGGAAGCTGGAGTAACAGCGAAACGTCGGGAAAAACTATTCCTAGCCGGAATACTCATTGAGTCAAAGAGAATTTTTTTCCACAGGTTGGAGAGAGAGAGAGAGAAAGGGAGAGAGAAGGATTGACTGGGTAGAGGGACTTCGGGAAACCGGAGAACCTTCCCGGAGAAGGAGAGAGAGAGGGAGCGACCAGGTAGAGGGACTTCGGGACGCCGGAGAACCTCCCTGGGGAAGGAGAGAGAGAAGGAGAGAGAGAAGGAGCGACCGGGCAGAGGGACTTCGGGACACCGGAGAACCTTAGTGCGGTAGAGTATTGTTACGAGGGGACATCCCACAGTAACTTTTCTTGCACATTTTACACCCAGACAATGCAACGGAATACACAAAGAAAACGTGGGCCTTTCCCACCACGCAGGAATTACGCACACACGGTTCCAGTAGGTAGAGGTAATTTAATTAGAGATAGTTTTGCTACAACGGTTAGATTGATTTATAAAATAGCCCAGACGATTCACCATTTAGTGTTACTAGAGAGCCAAAGGGAGCCTCCTAAAGGCATTATAAGACAATCAGATAAATTAACATTTTTTATAAAGCCAGCAAACCCATCACGGGAAACGCTGAGAAAGTTGGCTTTAAATTCAGAAAACTGGGCAAAACAAACAAGACAAATTCTAATTGAGCATTACCAAATTAACCTCAAGAAATTGGATGATGACTGGCAAACAACAGAAATTACTGACCGGCTCCAGGAAGCCATTGCCAAAGCAATAAATTGGAATAAAAAGAATCTTAAGAACAGATTCAAAGCTCAAACAATGGATGTGGTAAGAAAACACATCCGGCATCTGGCCACACGGAAAAACACAGGACAGCAGGTCAGCCCACAGACCAGGACTGCCTTGCCCCATAGACCGGGTACCCGGACCTCCAATGTGGCCACCACCTTGAACCTCGACATCATGCCTGCTTCCCAAGAGTCCGAGCCTCAAAGGCCTCGGCAGAGCGAGGGGAACGACCGACAGCTGGCTATACCGAACCGGACTATGACTAATCGCACACACCGAGTCCCAACCTCCACCAGACCGAGCCATCCCCCTCCCCACCCCCCCAGACCATCGACGAGTCGCTCCCCCACACATTGCTTCCCTCAGACCGTGGTAGAAGAACAGCCCGTGCCACAGAGACAGGACCAAACCAGGCCAACCTCTCCAACTCCACTGCCAACCCCCTTAGTTAATTGGTACCCCGACATTACAGTGGTACGTGAACCCCTCCCGCAAAGACAGAGAGAAGGCCGGAATGAGCCGACAGCCTCGACTTCCACAACGGCCCCCTCCACTGGACAGATGAACCCCTCCCCTACGAGTGTACACCCTAGGGCTACAGGGACACCCCCACCACAGAGGCAAAGCAGGAGCCGAACTCAGGCGACATCCTCGACCTCACAGACAAATTCTGTGACTGCATCCGCAGGCCCTGCGCCTGTCAGGGTGGACCCCGAGACGGTGACGACACGCTCACCCCCGCTACAAGGACAGAGTGACAACCATTCTGAATCTGACACTGATAGGGACAATCCACAGCCAGTGACAAGGCATCCTAATACTTGCCAGAAAAACAGAAATTGGCAACTCAAACCTGTTAAACCAATCTTGATCATGGGGGACTCTAATCTCTCCCAAATAAAAAGCTGCCCAAACCCAATCACACAAATTGACAGCTTTCCAGGAGCTAAATTCATTCATGCCACGGCTGTCCTAAACAAGTTACAACCTTCCCCAGAAATTAAGAAAGTGGTGCTGGCAATTGGCATTAACCACCGCACGCAAAGACCACTGACTGCAATTAAGCAACTACAAATTCTCCTAAAAGTGGCTAAAACTAAATTCCCTAATGCACAGATTTGGGTGCCCGAAATAAATTTCAGCCAATCACTCCCAGAAGGGGAAAAGGATACAATCCGTCAGTTAAATCAATTCATTAAAACCCAATCTTACATACCAGCCATAGCTGCCAGGTCCTTCAGGGTAAGCAGGGATCACATTCACTGGACGGAGAACACGGCACTGATCATGATCAATAAATGGATGAAACATTTAAACTAAATAGTACTGCAACCCTAGAAAAGCGGTGCCTTAACTTAGGAGAAACTATTGTCAATATTTCCAAACTCTTTACCCCTACAGAAACACAGAAAGGGGTCCTAAACAAGGGTCTTACATTTGTGCCGGTCACAAAGCCATGTAAAAAGCAGATTCAGAATGACTTAGAAAGCTTTTACAGAAGAATTAAACTCACAGATTACTTTAGGGACTCAATTACAGACAAACAACCCTTCATGCCGTCATCGGACTGGACCCCAGAAGACACTGAAATACACCCAGAGATAGTAAATTTTATGAGAGTAACTCAAAAGGAAATAGAAAAAATCCCCATATTAAAAGATAAACAGAATCTCACCAGAAGAGAAAGGCAGGCGATTAGGGAATTAAAAACTAACCCGAACATAGTTATAAAACCAGCAGATAAGGGCAGTAGTATAGTTCTCATGGACAAACAACAGTACCTGTTTGAAGCACACAGACAATTAAATAACACGGACCACTACATTAAATTAACAAAACCCATCTTTCAGGAAACACAAAAAGAGATTGACAATATATTAGAACGACTCCATAAGTCTAAATTTATTAAACAGAAACAGGTTGAATACCTGAGAGGGGAACAACCGCGGCCCAGAAAGTTTTACATACTGCCCAAAATACATAAACATCCAGATACATGGACAATTCCAGGGGAGATTCCACCGGGAAGACCCATTGTGTCAGACTGTGGCAGTGAATCCTACAGGGTAGCTGAATACATTGATTCATTCCTGAACCCCTTGGCCCAGAAACATCCCAGTTATATCAAGGACACATATCACTTCACAGAAATAGTTAACTCATTGACCGTACCCCCTAATGCCCTTCTTTTTACCATGGACATCGAAAGCCTATATACAAATATAGAAACAAACAGAGGTATACAGGCAGTTAAAAATGCCCTTGCTAAATTTCCCCACCCTAAAAGACCAGATGAAGCTATAATTCAGCTACTACATCTGGGTTTAACAAAAAATGACTTTGAATTCGATGGGGAATCGTACCTCCAAATTAAGGGCACAGCTATGGGTAAAAAGTTTGCCCCGGCCTATGCAAACATTTACATGGCAGACTGGGAGGAGAGTGTCTTCAAAAAGTGTCCCAAGCGCCCAATGTGCTATTATAGGTACTTGGATGATATATGGGGGGTTTGGACCCACACAGAATCAGAATTAGAAGATTTCATCAACACTCTCAATAATCATCACCCCTCCATTAAAATTAAAGCCACAACACACAAGGAAAGCATTGACTTTCTCGACACTACAGTTTTTAAGTTGCCACTAGAGAACAACAGTCACAAATTAGCAACAAAGGTATTCTTCAAAGTAACTGACACACATACACTCCTGCACACTAAAAGCCATCATCCCAGGCACACCTTTAGGGGACTGGTAAAGTCACAACTCATGCGGTTCCACCGCATATCCACAAAACTAGAAGATTTCAACAAAGCGGTCACCACCCTTTTCACCGCACTGAGACGGAGGGGGTACACAAAGAGATTCCTCAGACATATCAAGTCCAATTTCCTGAGGGAGATGGAGAACCCACAGCCACGGTATAGGCCAACTACAAGACTACCACTTGTTACAACATACGGCGCAACAACTCAACAGATAAATAGGGTAGTGAGAAACCAGTTTGAAAAGTTAAAAGGGGATGTTAACTCACTGAGCCAATATAGCATAACATCAGCTTTCAAAAGAGGCAAAAACCTAAAAGACCTATTGGTCACCAGTAGCGTAAAGGCACAAACCGTACCAAATTGCGGTGACAGACAATGTGGAACATGTAAACACCTAAAGGTCTTAAAAATCTTGCAAAACGAGAACACAGGAAAAACCGCTTTAATAAAGCAAAGAATTACATGCGAGCAACAAAATGTAGTCTATGCAATTCGATGTAAACAGTGCCACATTTTATATATCGGGGAAACAGGGAACACTTTAAGAACTAGATTTACGGGACACCTTAGTTCCATCCGGACAGGGAAGGAAGACAAGGCGATAACCAGACATTTTATGCAACATGGAATTCAGTCCCTGGAAATCATGGGGCTTGAAACTAACTTGAATTGGACACCAATACAAAGGAAAAGGAAAGAGAGATGGTGGATCTTAACATTACAAACCCAGTTACCAAAGGGTCTGAACCAAATGTAGGACAGCAAATATTTCTTCACCCATACTTAAAACGTAACACATCCAAAACAATCCTGAACTCCACATATCCCGAATCCATGGGAACACAGCACACCATCCACAACCATCTCGGATAATAACACCAGCCTTAGAAGTAGCCCATCTACCCAAAGAAAATTGGTGCCCTAACCCTAGCCCTAACCCCAATCCCCACAACACTCATGTAACCCCCGCCCCAGACCCATCCAGGACCCTAAAATCTAACCCCAAAACCAATGGCCGGACCCCAGCCCCAACCCTAGCCCAAACCCCCCCATAACATCAATGTAACACTTACCCCTGGATCCAGACCCAACCAGAAGGCTTAATTCCAAAGCCTAACGCCCCAACTCCAACACGTAACCCTAAACCTAACTCCAACACGTAACTCCAGCCCGAACGCCCAACACTAACTCTAACCCCCAAACCTAATGCGTAACCCCAACGCCCAACCCCAACGCCCAACCCCAACGCCTAACCCTAACCCCCAAACCTAATGCGTAACCCTAACGCCGAACCCTAACGCCTAGCACTTAACCCTAACCTAACGCCTAACCCTAACACCTACCCTAACGCCTAACCCTAACACCCACCCTAACCCTAACGCCTAACCCTAACGCCTAGCACCTAACCCTAACCCTAACGCCTAACCCTAACACCTACCCTAACGCCTAACCCTAACACCTACCCTAACCCCAACGCCTAACCCTAACGTGTACCCTAACCCTAAAGCCTAGCACCTAACCCTAACGCCTAACCCCCACCCTAACCCTAACGCCTAACCCTAACACCCACCCCAACCCTAACGCCTAACCCTAACGCCTAGCACCTAACCCTAACCCTACCGCCTAACCCTAACCCCTACCCTAACGCCTAACCCTAACGCCTACCCTAACGCCTACCCTAACCCCAACGCCTAACCCTAACCCTAACCCCTACCCTAACCCTAAAGCCTAGCACCTAACCCTAATGCCTAGCACCTAACCCTAACGCCTAACCCTAACACCCACCCCAACCCTAACGCCTAACCCTAACACCCACCCCAACCCTAACGCCTAACCCTAACGCCTAGCACCTAACCCTAACCCTAACACCAACCCTAACGCCTAACCCTAACGCCTACCCTAACCCTAACCCCTACCCTAACCCTAAAGCCTAGCACCTAACCCTAATGCCTAGCACCTAACCCTAATGCCTAGCACCTAACCCTAACCCTAACACCCACCCTAACCCTAACGCCTAACCCTAACACCCACCCCAACCCTAACGCCTAACCCTAACACCTAGCACCTAACCCTAACCCTACCGCCTAACCCTAACACCTACCCTAACACCTACCCTAACCCTAAAGCCTAGCACCTAACCCTAATGCCTAGCACCTAACCCTAACGCCTAACCCTAACACCCACCCTAACCCTGACGCCTAACCCTAACACCCACCCCAACCCTAACGCCTAACCCTAACGCCTAGCACCTAACCCTAACCCTAACACCTACCCTAACCCTAAAGCCTAGCACCTAACCCTAATGCCTAGCACCTAACCCTAACGCCTAACCCCCACCCTAAACCTAACGCCTAACCCTAACACCTACCCTAACACCTACCCCTAACGCCTACCCTAACCCCAACGCCTAACCCTAACCCTAACACCAACCCTAACCCTAACACCTACCCTAACCCTAACACCTACCCTAACCCTAACACCTACCCTAACCCTAAAGCCTAGCGCCTAACCCTAGCGCCTAACCCTAGCGCCTAACCCTAACGCCTAA
>NC_090377.1:99561-104561 GCF_036365525.1 Heterodontus francisci
CCTAACCCTAACCCTGGCCCTAACCCTAACCCTAACCCTAACCCTGGCCCTAACCCTAACCCTAACCCTGGCCCTAACCCTGGCCCTAACCCTGGCCCTAACCCTAACCCTAGCCCTAACCCTAACCCTGGCCCTAACCCTAACCCTAACCCTAACCCTGGCCCTAACCCTAACCCCTAACCCCTAACCCTAACCCCAACGCCTAACCCTAACGTGTACCCTAACCCTAAAGCCTAGCACCTAACCCTAATGCCTAGCACCTAACCCTAATGCCTAGCACCTAACCCTAACGCCTAACCCTAACACCCACCCGAACCCTAACGCCTAACCCTAACGCCTAGCACCTAACCCTAACCCTACCCTAACGCCTAACCCTAACACCTACCCTAACGCCTAACCCTAACGCCTACCCTAACCCCAACGCCTAACCCTAACCCTAACCCTAAAGCCTAGCACCTAACCCTAATGCCTAGCACCTAACCCTAACGCCTAACCCTAACACCCACCCCAACCCTAACGCCTAACCCTAACACCCACCCCAACCCTAACGCCTAACCCTAACGCCTAGCACCTAACCCTAACCCCTAACCCTAACACCTACCCTAACGCCTAACCCTAACGCCTAACCCTAACGCCTAACCCTAACGCCTAACCCCTACCCTAACCCTAAAGCCTAGCACCTAACCCTAATGCCTAGCACCTAACCCTAATGCCTAGCACCTAACCCTAATGCCTAGCACCTAACCCTAACCCTAACGCCTAACCCTAACACCCACCCCAACCCTAACGCCTAACCCTAACGCCTAGCACCTAACCCTAACCCTACCCTAACGCCTAACCCTAACGCCTAGCACCTAACCCTAATGCCTAGCACCTAACCCTAACGCCTAACCCTAACACCCACCCTAACCCTAACGCCTAACCCTAACACCCACCCCAACCCTAACGCCTAACCCTAACGCCTAGCACCTAACCCTAACCCTACCCTAACGCCTAACCCTAACACCTACCCTAACGCCTAACCCTAACGCCTACCCTAACCCTAAAGCCTAGCACCTAACCCTAATGCCTAGCACCTAACCCTAATGCCTAGCACCTAACCCTAATGCCTAGCACCTAACCCTAATGCCTAGCACCTAACCTTAACACCTACCCTAACCCTAACGCCTAACCCTAACCCTAACACATAACGCCTAAACCCTACCCTAAAACCCCCCCAATCCTAAGTCTAAAACCCCCCCAGACCGAACCCTAAACCAAAGCTAACCCTAGTCCTAATCGACCAAACTTCCCCAACCACCCCCCACCTATTCCTAACCTACCCAAAACACCCCCACCCCCGACCGAATTTCTGAATCTTCTTGATGGCTCCCGCCCTAAAATCCAAACTTTGTCCAGCCCTTAGACACGACTGATCCTTCAATTCGATATACTCATTGCAAAATTAATAGCACATGCTATTCATTGCAATCCCACTGATAATCCGAGCTGGAAAGGCAAGCGGACATGGATGGACACTAACTTAAGGCGTGAGCCGAATAAAAGTGGCAGCTGCTCGTGAAATTAAACTCAAGAAATGAGTATATAAACACAAGAGGGGAGGCTTTCCCACCCCTACTGCCCATTCACCCTAACCCTCACCCTCGCCCTCGCCCTAGCCCTAACCCTAGCCCTAACCCCTGACCCTCACCCTAAACCCTAAACCCTAACCCTAACCCCTACCCTAACCCCTACCCTAACCCCTACCCTAACCCCTACCCTAACCCCTACCCTAACCCTAATGCCTAGCACCTAACCCTAACGCCTAACCCCCACCCTAAACCTAACGCCTAAACCTAACCCTAACGCCTAAACCTAACACCCACCCTAACCCTAACGCCTAGAACCTAACCCTAACCCTAACCCTACCCCTAACCCTAACCCACTAACCCTAAACCTAACTTGAAAGTGACACGCCTTCCGTTGTGCCTGGTCCAAGTGCTGCCATAACACAGTTCCCCTGATGAAGCCGTAGTTGACGGCGAAACGTTGGGAAGCATCCGTAGTCCTAGTTAGTTGGCAAGGCGAGAGGACAGACACCAACTCAAGGCGTGGGCCAAATAAAAGTGGCAGCTTCTCGTGAAACTAAACTCTAGAAATGAGTACCTAAGCACAAAACTGCCCGCTAACCCTAAACCTAACTTGAAAGTGACACGCCTTCCGTTGTGCCTGGTCCAAGTGCTGCCATAACACAGTTCCCCTGATGAAGCCGTAGTTGACGGCGAAACGTTGGGAAGCATCCGTAGTCCTAGTTAGTTGGCAAGGCGAGAGGACAGACACCAACTCAAGGCGTGGGCCAAATAAAAGTGGCAGCTTCTCGTGAAACTAAACTCTAGAAATGAGTACCTAAGCACAAAACTGCCCGCTAACCCTAAACCTAACTTGAAAGTGACACGCCTTCCGTTGTGCCTGGTCCAAGTGCTGCCATAACACAGTTCCCCTGATGAAGCCGTAGTTGACGGCGAAACGTTGGGAAGCATCCGTAGTCCTAGTTAGTTGGCAAGGCGAGAGGACAGACACCAACTCAAGGCGTGGGCCAAATAAAAGTGGCAGCTTCTCGTGAAACTAAACTCTAGAAATGAGTACCTAAGCACAAAACTGCCCGCTAACCCTAAACCTAACTTGAAAGTGACACGCCTTCCGTTGTGCCTGGTCCAAGTGCTGCCATAACACAGTTCCCCTGATGAAGCCGTAGTTGACGGCGAAACGTTGGGAAGCATCCGTAGTCCTAGTTAGTTGGCAAGGCGAGAGGACAGACACCAACTCAAGGCGTGGGCCAAATAAAAGTGGCAGCTTCTCGTGAAACTAAACTCTAGAAATGAGTACCTAAGCACAAAACTGCCCGCTAACCCTAAACCTAACTTGAAAGTGACACGCCTTCCGTTGTGCCTGGTCCAAGTGCTGCCATAACACAGTTCCCCTGATGAAGCCGTAGTTGACGGCGAAACGTTGGGAAGCATCCGTAGTCCTAGTTAGTTGGCAAGGCGAGAGGACAGACACCAACTCAAGGCGTGGGCCAAATAAAAGTGGCAGCTTCTCGTGAAACTAAACTCTAGAAATGAGTACCTAAGCACAAAACTGCCCGCTAACCCTAAACCTAACTTGAAAGTGACACGCCTTCCGTTGTGCCTGGTCCAAGTGCTGCCATAACACAGTTCCCCTGATGAAGCCGTAGTTGACGGCGAAACGTTGGGAAGCATCCGTAGTCCTAGTTAGTTGGCAAGGCGAGAGGACAGACACCAACTCAAGGCGTGGGCCAAATAAAAGTGGCAGCTTCTCGTGAAACTAAACTCTAGAAATGAGTACCTAAGCACAAAACTGCCCGCTAACCCTAAACCTAACTTGAAAGTGACACGCCTTCCGTTGTGCCTGGTCCAAGTGCTGCCATAACACAGTTCCCCTGATGAAGCCGTAGTTGACGGCGAAACGTTGGGAAGCATCCGTAGTCCTAGTTAGTTGGCAAGGCGAGAGGACAGACACCAACTCAAGGCGTGGGCCAAATAAAAGTGGCAGCTTCTCGTGAAACTAAACTCTAGAAATGAGTACCTAAGCACAAAACTGCCCGCTAACCCTAAACCTAACTTGAAAGTGACACGCCTTCCGTTGTGCCTGGTCCAAGTGCTGCCATAACACAGTTCCCCTGATGAAGCCGTAGTTGACGGCGAAACGTTGGGAAGCATCCGTAGTCCTAGTTAGTTGGCAAGGCGAGAGGACAGACACCAACTCAAGGCGTGGGCCAAATAAAAGTGGCAGCTTCTCGTGAAACTAAACTCTAGAAATGAGTACCTAAGCACAAAACTGCCCGCTAACCCTAAACCTAACTTGAAAGTGACACGCCTTCCGTTGTGCCTGGTCCAAGTGCTGCCATAACACAGTTCCCCTGATGAAGCCGTAGTTGACGGCGAAACGTTGGGAAGCATCCGTAGTCCTAGTTAGTTGGCAAGGCGAGAGGACAGACACCAACTCAAGGCGTGGGCCAAATAAAAGTGGCAGCTTCTCGTGAAACTAAACTCTAGAAATGAGTACCTAAGCACAAAACTGCCCGCTAACCCTAAACCTAACTTGAAAGTGACACGCCTTCCGTTGTGCCTGGTCCAAGTGCTGCCATAACACAGTTCCCCTGATGAAGCCGTAGTTGACGGCGAAACGTTGGGAAGCATCCGTAGTCCTAGTTAGTTGGCAAGGCGAGAGGACAGACACCAACTCAAGGCGTGGGCCAAATAAAAGTGGCAGCTTCTCGTGAAACTAAACTCTAGAAATGAGTACCTAAGCACAAAACTGCCCGCTAACCCTAAACCTAACTTGAAAGTGACACGCCTTCCGTTGTGCCTGGTCCAAGTGCTGCCATAACACAGTTCCCCTGATGAAGCCGTAGTTGACGGCGAAACGTTGGGAAGCATCCGTAGTCCTAGTTAGTTGGCAAGGCGAGAGGACAGACACCAACTCAAGGCGTGGGCCAAATAAAAGTGGCAGCTTCTCGTGAAACTAAACTCTAGAAATGAGTACCTAAGCACAAAACTGCCCGCTAACCCTAAACCTAACTTGAAAGTGACACGCCTTCCGTTGTGCCTGGTCCAAGTGCTGCCATAACACAGTTCCCCTGATGAAGCCGTAGTTGACGGCGAAACGTTGGGAAGCATCCGTAGTCCTAGTTAGTTGGCAAGGCGAGAGGACAGACACCAACTCAAGGCGTGGGCCAAATAAAAGTGGCAGCTTCTCGTGAAACTAAACTCTAGAAATGAGTACCTAAGCACAAAACTGCCCGCTAACCCTAAACCTAACTTGAAAGTGACACGCCTTCCGTTGTGCCTGGTCCAAGTGCTGCCATAACACAGTTCCCCTGATGAAGCCGTAGTTGACGGCGAAACGTTGGGAAGCATCCGTAGTCCTAGTTAGTTGGCAAGGCGAGAGGACAGACACCAACTCAAGGCGTGGGCCAAATAAAAGTGGCAGCTTCTCGT